>NW_025344633.1:0-3990 GCF_016433145.1 Gracilinanus agilis
ATATATATATATATATATATGTATGTATGTATATAGGTATGTAGGTATGTAGGTAGATATAAATATATATAAAACTGGGGGGTGGGAGAAGATAATAAGAAAAATAGGAAAACAAACAAAAAGGAATAAATTTATATTCCATAAAGAAGCACATGGGACCAACAGGGAAAAATAACAATACACTGTAAGGGTAGAGAGGTTAGAAAGAAGAAATATTCAATACTGAAGTGCATTGAAATCAACTTAGAGAACAATCAAATCCCATAGGGGCAGATGGGGCAGATAATTGATTCACGCCCTATAGAGAAGTAGAAGGGTAACAAATGGACTAGTGGAGAGGGAATCAATACTAGGGAGGGAGAGGGCTTGCGGGGGAGAGTGGTGTGGCTTTAAAGAACAATAAGAGGAGAAAAAGAAGGGAGGGTGAAGAAAGGGAAGCACAACAAGAAGGGGATTATAGGAACTGATTAAAAAAAACAATGGTATAGAAGGAAACAGTGAAAGAAGAAAGGACAGGACTAGGAGAGAGAATCAAAATATCTGGTAATGCATGGTTGAAAATTATAACTCTGAATGTGAATGGGATGAACTCACCCATAAAAGGGAAGCAAATAGCAGAGTGGATTAAAAACCAAAATCCAACCATATGTTGTCTACAAGAAACACACATGAGACAAAAAGACATACATAGAAAATGAGAGGATGGAGCAAAATCTTTTGGGCTTCAAATGAGAAAAAGGCAAGGGTGGCTATCATGATCTCTGACAGAGCCAAAGTAAAAATAAATGAGGTTAAAGTGATAGGGAAGGTAACTATATCCTAATAAAAGGCAGTTTAAACAATGGAAAAATATCAGTACTCAATATGTATGTACCAAATGGTATAGCTTCCAAATTTCTAAAGAAGAAGCTAGTGGAGCTCAAGGAGGAAATAAATAGCAAAACCATACTAGTGGGGGACCTCAACCTTCCCCTATCAGGTCTAGATAAATCAAACCAAAAAATAAAGTGATAAGAGAGGTGAATGAAACCCTAGAAAAATTAGAGTTAATAGATATATGGAGAAAAATAAATAGGGGCAAAAAGGAATACACCTTCTTTTCAGCAGCACATGGAACATTCACAAAGATAGACCATGTAATAGGGCACAGAAACATGACAAACAAATGCAAAAAAGCAGAAATAATAAATGTAACCATCTCAGATCATAATGCAATAAAAATAGTTATTAGTAAGAATACATGGAGAGGCAAACCAAAAACTAATTGGAAATTAAATAATATGATACTCCAAAATAATTTAGTGAAAGAACACATCACAGAAACAATAATTTCATTGAAGACAATGACAATGATGAGACATATTACCCAAACCTATGGGATGTAGCCAAAGCAGTTCTAGGGGGAAAATTTATATCACTGAGTACATATATGAACAAACTAGGGAGGGCAGAGGTTAATGAATTGGGCATGCAACTTAAAAAATAGAAAATGAACAAATTAAAAATCCTCAGATAAAACTAAATTAGAAATACTAAAAATTAAAGGAGAAATCAATAAAATCAAAAGTAAAACAACATTTGAATTAATAAATAAGACTAGAAGCTGATATTTTGAAAAAACAGATAAAATAGACAAAGTACTGGTTAATCTAATTTAAAAAAAGGAAAGAAGAAAAACAAATTAATAGTATCAAAGATGAAAAGGGAGACTTCACCTCTAATGAAGAGGAAATTAAGGCAATCATTAAAAACTATTTTGTCCAATTATATGGCAATAAATTTAGCAATCTAGGTGATATGGATGAATATTTTCAAAAATATAAATTGCCTAGATCAACAGCAGAAGAAATAGAATACTTAAATAATCCCATATCAGAAAAAGAAATTGAACAGGCCATCAAAGAACTACCTAAGAAAAAGTCGCCAAGGCCTGATGGATTCACAAGTGAATTCTATCAAACATTCAAAGAACAATTAATCCCAATACTATACAAATTATTTGATATAATAAGCAAAGAAGGAGTCTTACCAAACTCCTTTTATGACACAAATATGGTACTGATTCCAAAGCCAGGTAGATCAAAAACAGAGAAAGAAAATTACAGACCAATCTCCTTAATGAACATAGATGCAAAAATCTTAAATAGAACACTAGCAAAAAGGCTCCAGCAAGTGATCAAGAGGGTTATTCATCATGATCATGTGGGATTTATACCAGGAATGCAAGGATGGTTCAACATTAGGAAAATCATCCACATAATTGACCATATCAACAAGGAAACCAACAAAATCCACATGATTATCTCAATAGATGCTGAAAAAGCCTTGGACAAAATACAACACCCATTCCTACTGAAAATATTAGAAAGTATAGGAATAGAAGGTCCTTTCCTCAAAATAATAAACAGTACATACCTTAAACCATCAACAAGTATAATATGCAATGGGGATAAATTAGAAACCTTCCCAATAAGATCAGGTGTGAAACAAGGATGCCCATTATCACATCTATTATTTAACATTGTACTAGAAACACTAGCAGTTGCAATTAGAGAAGAAAAAGAAATTGAAGGTATCAAAATAGGCAATGAGGAGACTAAGCTATCACTCTTTGCAGATGATATGATGGTCTACTTAAAAAATCCTAGGGAATCAACTAAGAAGCTGGTAGAAATAATCAACAACTTTATCAAAGTTACAGGATACAAAATAAATGCACATAAGTCATCAGCATTTCTATATATTTCCAACACATCACAGCAGCAAAGAGGCAGAAAGAGAAACACCATTTAAAATCAACCTGGACAGCATAAAATACTTGGGAATCTATCTACCAAAACAAACACAGCAATTATACGAACATAACTACAAAACACTTTCCAAACAATTAAAACTAGATCTAAACAATTGGAAAAACATTGATTGCTCATGGGTAGGATGAGCTAACATAATAAAAATGACCATTCTACCCAAATTAATTTACTTATTTAGTGTCATACCTACCAAACTACCAAAAAACCTTTTTACTGAATTAGAAAAAACTATAACAAAGTTCATTTGGAAGAACAAAAGATCAAGAATATCAAAGGAAATCATGAAAAAAAAAACGAGAAGGAAGGTGGCTTAGCAGTACCAGATATTAAACTATAATATAAAGCAATAGTCATCAAAACAATATGCTAGGGCTTCCGGGTTAAGATGGCGGCAGAGTAAGAAGCAGCTCTTAACCTCTCCTGACCGAAACATACAAAACTCCTCAAGGGGACATAAAAACAAGTCCAGACGAACGGAGGAACCCCACAACAGGGCACAGCGTGGAAGGTACGTGGAATCGAGACATTTCCAAGCTAAAAAGGGCTCTCAATCACTCAATCGCGAGCTGAGCAACCGCCCCACCCCCACCCCCTCCACACTCACCTATAGCTCCGAACCCAGCTAAAAAGAAATAGAGCAAGTTTGGGGCACCCATCGAGTCATCAGCAGCTCCGGGACCTGTTCCTGACAGCAGCAAGACTTAGGACCCCATTAAGTCAAAAAAAGCACGCGAAATCTGAGCGCGCGCGCTGGAGCAGGACGCTGGGCGCGCAGAGTGCCGGCTGAGTAGAGGCGTGGGTGGAGGCAGAACTAAGCCTAAGTGGGGAACCAGTGCAGAGGGGTATACGACTGTGGAAGCAGCGCCCTGAGACTTGTAAAGAAACCTCCAGCAGAGGATCAAGCAAGAGGGCCCACCAGGGGGCTTGACCTTGGAAAAAACCAGAATTCAGACCTCAGGAGCCAATAGATTGGGAACAGACACTGAGCCCGAGGATAAAGCTGAGAAGCTGCTGGGCTAATGATGGCTACTCAGCATCAGCATCAGGAGGTTCAGAAGAGAAAGAATAATAACAAAAAGAAGAAGTCTTTAACACTCGACAGCTTTTACACAGAGAAAATCCAGACAACCGAGCAAACAGAGGAGGAGAACAAACAAGCATCCGGACCCTCCTCAAA
>NW_025344634.1:0-8628 GCF_016433145.1 Gracilinanus agilis
TGCTCGGTTGTCTGGATTTTCTCTGTGTAAAAGTTGTCGAGTGTTAAAGGCTTCTTTTTCTTGTTGTTATTCTTTCTCTTCTGAGTTTCCTGAGTCTGGGTAGCCATCATTAGCCCAGCAGCTTCTCAGGTTTATCCTCGTGCTCAGTGTCTGTCCGCGGTCTATTGGCTCCTGAGGTCTGAGTTCTGTTTTTTTCCAAGGTCAAGCCCCCTGGTGGACCCCCTTACTTGATCCTCTGCAGGAGGTTCCTTTACAAGTCTCAAGGCGCTGCTTCCACAGTCGTATACCTGTCTGCACTGGTTCCCCACTCAGGTTTTCAGAGCTTTAGTTCCTGGCTGTGTCTGCCTCCACCCACGCCTCCGCCAGTGCCTGTGCGCTCTGCGCCCAGCGTCCACTCTCTGCTCCGGCGCTCAGATTTCGCTTGTGTTCTTTGGCTTACTGGGGTCTTAAATCTTGCTGCTCTCAGGAACAGGCCCAGCAGCTGCCAATGACTCGATGGGTGCCCCAAACTTGCTCTTTTTCTTTTTAGCTGGCTTCAGAGCTCTAGATCTTGTGTGTGGAGGGAGTGGGGGTGGGGCGGTTGCTCAGCCCGCGATTTAGTGAGAGCCCTTTATAGCCTGGAAATGTCTCGATTCCACGTACCTTCCACGCTGTGCCCTGTTGTGGGGTTCCTCCGTTCGTCTGGACTTGTTTTTATGTCCCCTTGAGGAGTTTTGTGTGTTTTGGTCAGGAGAGGTTAAGAGCTGCTTCTTACTCTGCCGCCATCTTAACCCAGAACCCCTGCCTCTAGATTTTTAAAGGAGAAACTAAATGAGATTAAGGAGGAAGTAGACAATAAACCTATTCTAGAGAGGAACTTCAACATTTCTCCCTCAAAACTAGATAAATCACACCAAAAAATAAACAAGAAAGAAGTAAAGGAAGTGAATGAAATTCTAGAAAAGTTAGATTTATTAGATCTCTAGAGAAAAGTAAATGGGGATTAAAAAGGAATAGGCCTTCTTTTCAGTAGCACATGATACAGACACACAAATTGACCATATACTGGGATATAAAAATCTTCATAACCAAATGCAGAAAAGCAGAAATAATAAATGCATCCTGTTCAGATCATAATGCAATAAAAATTATAATCAATAAAAATTCATGGAAAGACAAATTAAAAATTAATTGGAAACTAAATAATATAATTCTTCAAAAGGGATGGGTCAAAGAACAAATTATGGAAACAATCAATGATTTCATTAAAGAGAATGACAATGAGGAGACAGCATATCAAAATTTATGAGATACTTAGTACTTAGCCAAAGCAGTACTTAGGTGAAAATGTATATCTTTGAATGCTTATATCAATAAAATAGAGAAAAACCAGATCAATGAATTTGGCATGCAACTAAAGAAAACTAGAAAAAGAACAAATTAAAAGTCCCCAATTAAAGACTAAATTAGACATCCTAAAAACAAAAGAGAAATTAATAAAATTGAAAGTAAGAGGACCATTGAACTAATAAATAAAACTAGGAGTTGGTTTTATGGGGGGGGAAACAAAGAAAAGAGAGCATTAGTTAAAATTTGATTTTAAAAAGGAAAGAAGAAAATCAAATAACCAGTATCAAAAATGAAAAGGATGAATTAACCACCAATGAAGAGGATTTTAAAGCAATCAGGAGCTATTTTGCCCAATTATATGATGATAAATCTGACAATCTAGGTGAAATGGATGAATATTTACAAAAATATAAATTGCCCAGATTAACAAAAGAGGAAATAGAATACTTTAAAAAAACTCCATCTCAGAAAAAGAAATTGAACAACAAGCCATCAAAGAAAAAATCCCCAGGGTCAGATGTATTCACAAGTGAATTCGATCAAACATTTAAAGGGCAATTAATCTCAATACTATATAAACTATTTGGCAAAAAAGGCAAAGGAGTCCTACAAAATTCTTCTTATGACACATGTCTGGTGCTGATACCTAAGCCAGGAAGACAAAAAAAAAACAGAAAAAAATTACTGGTCAATTTCCTTAATGAATAGTGATGCAAAAATCTTAAATAAAATACTAGCAAAGAGACTACAGCAAGTTATCACAAGGATTATTAACTATGACCAGATGGGATTTATATCAGTAATGCAAGGCTGGTTGAATATTAGGAAAACTATGAGCATAATTAACCATATCAATAGCCAAACTTATAGAAATCACCATTATCTCAAACAATGCAGAAAAGGCTTTTGACAAAAATACAACACTCATTCCTATTAAAAACACTAGAAAGCATACGAACAAAAGGGTTTTTCCTTAAAATAATAAGTAGTATCTATCTAAAACTATCAGAAAGTATCATCTGCAATGGGGATAAGTTAGAAGCTTTATGATCAGATCAAGGGTGAAGCAAGGATGCCCATTATCACCTCTATCATTTGATATTGTACTAGAAATGTAAGCTTTAGCAATAAAAGAAGAAAAAGTAATTGAAGGAGTTTAAAGTAGGCAAAGAGGAAACTAAACTATCCCTCTTTGTAGATGATATACTTAGAGAATCCTAGAGAAGCAACTAAAATCTAATTGAAATTATTAATAATTTTAGCAAAGTTGCAGGATACAACATAAGCCCACATAAATCATCAGCATTTCTTTATATTACCAACAAAGTCCAATAGTGAGAGATAGAAAGACAAATGCCATTTTAAAAAGCTCTAGACAATATGTAATACTTGGGAATCTCTTTGCCAAGATAAATACAGGAATCATATCAACACAGTTACAAACACTTTTAACACACAAAAAAAGTTAGATCTAAACAAATGGAAAAAAACATTAATTACTCATGGGTAGGCTGAGCTAATATAATAAAAATGACAATTTTACCTAAATTCATTTACTTATTCAGAACCATACCGATCAACTACCAAAAACTATTTTATAGAACTAGAAAAAAACAATAACGAAATTCATCTAGAAGAACAAAAAAAATCAAGAATATCAAAAGAATTAAGGAAAAAACTGTGGATGGGGACCTGATAGTAACAGATCTCAAACTGTACTATAAAGTGATGATCATCAAAATAATCTGGTACTGGCAAAGAAATAGAATGGTGGATCAATGGACTAGATTAGGGGTAAATGACCTCAGCAATCTAGTGTTGGATAAACCCAAAAGAGTCCAACTTTTGGCATAAAAATTCACTATTTGACAAAAACTGCAGGTATACATCAATATCTCACACCCTGTACCAAGAAGTAAATCAGGGGAACATAGAATAGTTTACCTGCCAGATCTATGGAGAAGGGAAGAATTTATGAACAAACAAGAGACAAAGAACATTATAAGATATAAAATGAATAATTTTGACTTTATTAAATTAAGAAGATTTTGTATGAACAAAACCAGTGCAACCAAGATTAGAAGACAAGCCACAAACTGGGGAAAAATTATAACAAATTTCTCTGATAAAGGTTTCATTTCTCAAATATGTAGAGAAGTAAGACTAATTTATAAGAATGCAAGTTAGGGGCAGCTGGGTAGCTCAGTGGATTGAGAGCCAGGCCTAGAGACATGAGGTCCTGGGTTCAAATCTAGCCTCAGATATTTCCTAGCTGTGTGACCCTGGGCAAGTCACTTAACCTCTACTGCCTAGCCCTTACCAGTCTTCCACCTTGGAACCAATACACGGTATTGATTCTAAGATGGTAGGTAAGAATGAAAAAAAAATACAAGTCATTCCTCAATCAACTAATGGTCAAAGGATATGAATAAACTGTTTTCATATGAAGAAATCAAAGTGTTAAGAGAGTTTTTAATAATTTCTTCCTTTTCATATTTAAGAGGTAAGGGAGCAATAAGATTTCTGAGTAAGAGCCCCCTGCTGTGCAAACTATCAGTTGGTGGCAGTTAGAAGGGTGTGGCTGAGAGTTAGTCAGTTACAGCTAGCAGTTGGAAAGAGGGCTTTTGTCTCTGGGTCCCCTGGGGTGAGAAATGTGTGGCTTGCTCTCTCTGGGACTGTGAGGAATCAGAGAAATGGATTTAAGGCCTTAAAGCCTTATTGATTATTGATTATCTTGGGTAGATAGGTAGATAGATAGTGAGTAAATTATTAGATAGTCAGAGTAGAAAAGTTAGACTGGAGCCTGGCTCCATCAGAAGGCTCTGCCCTCAAAGGCAGATAGATTTAGGATTTTCTAGAAAATTTTAGTTAGAATTGGGATCTTAGGTATGGTTATAAGCTATTATAAGATTATTCTCACTTTCCTCCTTTCTATTTCCTATCCATACTTTCCTAATAATAAATTAAGTGTTTTGTGTTTAAGAAGCTGCTCTCCTGACTTTTGTTCAAACTCCTACCCCAAAAATTTAACCCTTCACAAAAGCTATCAATAATCATATGAAAAATGATCTAAATCCCTCTTGATCAGAGAAATGCAAATTAAAACAACTTTGAGGTACCACTTCGCACCTATCAGATTGGTTAATATGACAGTAAAGGGAAATAATAAATGTTGCAGGGAACGTGGCAAAATTGGGACACTAATATACTGCTAGTGGAGTTATGAATTGATCCAACCATTCTGGAAGGCAATTTGGATTTATGCCCGAAGGTCTAAAAAGAATGATTACACTTTGATCCAGTAATACCACTACTAGGGCTGTATCCAAAGACATTAAAAAAGGGGAAAGGTCCTACTTGTACAAAAATATTTGTAGCTGCTCTTTTTGTGATGGCAAAGAATTGGGAATTAAAAGCATGTCCATCAATTGGGGAATGGCTGAACAAATTGTGGTATATGATGGTGATGGAATACTATTGTGCTGTAAGGAATGATGATCTGGAGGATTTCAGAAAAAGCTGGAAAGACCTACGTGAACTGATGTAGAATGAAATAAGCAGAGCCAGGAGAACATTGTAAGCAGTAACAGCTATACTGAGGAATTATCAACTATGATCAATTTAGCTTTTATCAGCAATACAGTGATCCAGGATAATTCTGAGGAACTTATGACAAAGAACAAAGCATATGATTTTTCACTTTAATTTATTTGGCTTTTTGTTTGGGGGTTTTGTTTTATATGGCTATTAATTTACAAAAATGAATAATATGGAAATATATTTTACATGTTAATACATGCATAAGCCAATCGAAGTGCTTATTAGCTCCAAGAGGGGGGAGGAAAGAAGGGAGGGAGAGAATTTGGATCCTAAAACTTTGGAAAACTTAGTTGGAAGTTTGTTATTACATGGGTAAAATAAAATCTCTTTATAATCAAAAAGATACTCGAAGAGTTTCTATTTTCTTCCCCAGTAAGTCCTCATATAACATAATATACTGCCCTGAGATAGAATAATCTGTTCCCCTATGATGGTATAACATACTGCACTAATATAGCATAATATGCTGCCCTTAGAGAGTTTAATATGTTGCTCTGAGAAAGCTTAAAATACTCCCCTATGATAGAATAATATGCTACCCTATGATTATATATTATTCACACTCTGGTTGTGTAATATACTATCCTACTAATGCATAATCTGCTGCCCTAAGATATTATGTATATTGTGCTGCCATGAGATAGCAGAACATTCTGCCTGAAGATAGCACAATAGGCTTCCCAAAGTCAGTCTGACATGACTGCAGAAGAGGATGAGCCCAAGAACCTTTTTCCTATACACATTTTGATTCTACAGTCATTTGTACCTGACACTTTTTGATGTTGTTTTCCAAGACCTGTGATTTCATCAATCTCCTGGTGTGGAAGCTGTCCACACGCAGATCAGCACCTCAACTGAACCATCTAGTCTGAACGAATTGCCTGGAGCCCTGAGAGGTTGTGACTTGCCTGGGGTCACACTTCCAAATTGTTTCTGTGATGTCTCTGAGGCCAGTCCGACCCCTTCCCCCCTCGCCTTGCTGTCTCTCATACCCGACAATTGGCTGTGGAAAAGCACAGAGCTCGGGGATGCCTAGCCCAGTGCCTGGCACACGGGAGAAATTTAATGAAATCTTGTTGATCAAGCCGGGTGGGATGAATTCTCTGTTTGCATAGGCACGAAGAAAGCCCAGACTTAATGGGGCTAATTTCCAGCCCTGGACTGTATGTGGCATCTCAGCAATGGGGAATGCATATAGGGCCACAGGGGATCAGCTCTTCATCCTCCTGAGTCCAGAGCCCGGGCTCCATTCCTCATGACATTTGAAATCTGAAATGTACCAAATGCCCTGGTTCTTTGTCTCCCTCCATTGTCTGGAGGTTCCTGAGTATGGCGTTACTAGGTAGGAAATAGTCAAGTGCACAAGGCTCAGGCTCTGTAATCTTTCCTCACTTGTCTTCCTTCTGCCTTTGTTCTTAGTATGCTTTATGCAAAGAGCCTGGATTCAGATCCTGCCTTGGATGTCTACTACCTGTGTGACATGAGAGAAGTCCTTTCCCTCTCTGGGTTTCAGTTTCCTCCTTTAGAAAGTGAAGGCACAGGATTATGTGGCTTCTGAGGTCCTTTCCAGTTCTAGGGCTAAGATCCTATGCATGACCTTGCACCTATCCCCTCCCCTTTTGGCACCTCAGTTTCCCCTTTTGTAAGGTGCAATAAAATCACTGGGCATGTGGGCCTCCCCTTTTAATTCTCCTTAACCAGCTGAAGTGTTCTACCCTGCTGATCTCCCTGCTTGCAAAGCCAAGGAAGGTCTGATAAAAAGAAATCTGGCCACTTAAAGGAACTTCTCACTAAGAAAGACAGCACCTTAGTGAAGTTTCTTGGGGCACCTGAGTGCAGAGATATTGTTTTTCACAAAATAAGCTTTTGCTTACCAAGAAATCGAATCCCCCAAGGATTAGCATCTTTTCTATGGAGCCTAGGGGCTATCTTTACCCCATCCCCCTCCAAATACTTGGAGCAAAGATATTTCAGTGAAATGAATAAATGTATGAAAAACATTTATTAAGTGCCTACTGTGTGCCAGGCATTAAGGCGCCTGTAAGTCAGTGCCAGATTCTGTAGATACAAACAGAAAAGCAAGATAATCTCAGCTCTTAAGCAGCTCATGTTCTAATTAGTGGTGAAAAAAATAACCACAAAGGAAAGCTTAGCTGCAGGGTGGATGGAGAAAGTTTGGAGGTCCTGGGGTACAATCCCCTGGCCTATGGAGAGGTCTGGATACAACAGTAAGATGATTACGCTTTTTCTTTGTAAGCCATAGCTACAAATCTCTGAAGAAGAGATCATAGTTCCTAGGTATCGCTAGAACCCAGCATCATGCTTGGCACAAAGTAGATGCTTAATAAATGCTTGTCAATTGCATGAGCTCTAGTGACTCTTAAAAATGTTTTTTTTTAATTCCAGATTTGACAAAATCAAATAAAACAAGCATTTCCATATGCAAATAAAAAGAAGATTGCCCATAAATGAAATACAAATCTTTTCTCATATGTCTAGCTTACTTCTCTTCATATCTATATAATAAATCCCATCCACAAGTTTTCCAACCCCTTCCCATCCTCCCCATATCACAGAAGACATCATCTGGGAGACCAACATGTTCATACAAATTAAGACTTTCATGTTTCCACCTTTCAGTTCTCTCTCTGGAGGTAACATTCACAATTTATTCTTCCAGTATTAATTCTGTAGCTATGTATTATGTTCTCTTGGTTCTATTCATTTCACTGTTCATTATCCCGTGTAATTTTTTTAAAAATTAGCCTGCTCATCACTTCTTATGGCACAATAGTAATCTATCATAATCATATACCACAATTTGTTTTAGCCATTCCCTGATGGATGGGCACCCCCTTGATCTCTAGTTCCTTGCTACCACAAAGAGAGCTGCTATGAATATTTCAGAGCATATGAGTTCCTTTCCTTTTCCCCAGATATCCTTGGGAAACAGACCCAGCAGTGGTATTGCTCATTCTAAGGAAATGCAGTTTTGTTTTGTTTGTTTTTTTTTTTCAGTTTTTCCTTATTCTATAGTTTCCTTTTTTATTTTTTTAAACATTTTTTAATATTCCTTTTTAACATGTTTACATGCTTCATGCCCCTACTTTCCCCTTCACCCCCCCAAATTCCCCCCACCCATGGCCGACCCGCATTTCCACTGGTTGTAACATGTGTCATCAATCAAGACCTATTTCCAAATTGTTGGTAGTTGCATTGGTGTGGTAGTTTCGAGTCTACATCCCCAATCATGTCCACCCCAACCCATGCATTCAAGCAATTGTTTTTCTTATATGTTTCCTCTCCTGCAGTCCTTCCTCTGAATGTGGGTAGCATCTTTACCATAAATCCCTCAGAATTGTCCTGGGTCATTGTATTGCTGCTGGTACAGAAGTCCATTACATTCGATTTTACCATAGTATATCAGTCTCTGTGTACAGTGTTCTTCTGGCTCTGCTCCTTTCACTCTGCATCAGTTCTTGGAGGTCTTTCCAGTTCACCTGGAACACCTCCAGTTTATTATTCCTTTTAGCACAATAGTATTCCATCACCAGCATATACCACAATTTGTTCAGCCATTCCCCAATTGAAGGGCATACCCTCCTTTTCCAATTTGTTGCCACCACAAAAAGCATGGCTATAAATATTTTCGTACAAGTCTGTTTATTTATGATCTCTTTGGGGTACAAACCCAACAAC
>NW_025344635.1:0-1949 GCF_016433145.1 Gracilinanus agilis
GAGAGATAGAGACAGAGATAGAGAAACAGAAAAAGAGAGAATGAGGGATAGAAAGAGAGAGAAGAGAGACAGAAAGAAAAAGAAAAAGAGAGGGAGGAGAGAGGAGACAAAGAGAGTGAGAGAGGAAAGAGAAAAGAGACAGAAAGAGAAAGTAACAGAAAGGCAAGAGAGAGACAGAGAGAGGGATGGGGAGAGAAACAGAGGCAGAGTCAGAAAGGAGAGAGAGAAACCCAGAGATAAGACAAGAGAGAAAGGATTGAATGAAGGAGAAAGAGAAAGGAGAGAATGAAGGAAAGAGAGAAAGGGAAAGAAAGAGGAGAAGAAAAGAGGCAGAGAGAGAGACAGAGAGTCAGAGACAGAGGAGAGAAAGAGAGAGGGGGAGAAGAAGGGAGGGAGAGAGAGAACAGAAGAGACACAGAGAGATCTAGAGACAGGAAGAAAGGACAAAGAGACAGAGATAGAGGAGAGATATAGAGATAAAAAGAGAGAAAGGAGAGGCAGAGAGACAGTCAGAAAAAGAGAGATTGGAGAGAGAAACAGAGAATGTGAGAGAGAAGAGAGACAGAGACAGTGAGACTGAGTGAATGTGAGAATGAAATCGAGAGAAATGGAGAGAGAATGAAAGAAAAGGAGATAAAGGAGAGAGAAAAGTGAGAGAGGAGAGAGACAAAGTCAGGGAAAGAAAATAGAGAAAGAGAGAGAAGAGAGAGAAAGAGGGACAGAGAGAATATGAGAGGAGGAGAGGGAGAATGTGAGAGACAGAAACAGAAATGGAGACACAGACAGAGAGAAAGAGAGGAGAGAGACAGAGAGATAGAGAAATAAAGGAGATAGAGAGAATGAAAGAAAGAGAGAAAGGAGAGATAGAGGGAAAAGAGGAGAAAGGAGAGATAGAGAAAGAAAAAGGATAGAGAAAGAAACAGAGTATGAGAGAGTATATGAAAAAGAAAGAGAGTCAGACAGAGAGAACAAGAGGAGAGAGAACAAGAGGAGAGACAGAGAGAGGAGAGAGAGAATAAAAGAACGAAAGGAGAGAAATAGAAGGGAGAGAAAAAAGAAAAAGGAGTGAGGAGATAGAAAGAGAGTGTGAGAGAAAGAGAAAGACAAATGGAGAGACAGAGACAGAGAGAAGGGGAAAAGAAAAAATTAGAGGAAAGACAGAAACAGAGTAAGGAGAGAGACAGAGAGAGGAGATAGAGGAAGAGAAAGAAAAGAAAACAGAGAGAGAAAAGAGATAGAAAGGGGAGAGGGGGGAGAAAGAGAAAAAAGAGAAAGGGAGAGAAAAGAGAGATAGAGAAAGAGAGACAGAAAGAATAGACAGAGGAAAAAGAGAAGAAGAGAGATAGAGAGGAAGAGAGAGAGAAGAGAGAGAGAAGAGAGAAAAAGAGACAGAGAAAGAGGAGAGAGAAAGAGAGAAAGAGAGAAACAAAAGAGAGAGAAGGGGAAAGGCAGAGAAAGAAAAAGAAACAAGACAGACAGAAGAGAGACAGAAAGAAAGGATGAGAAACAGAGAGGAAAGAGAAACAAAGAAGGGAGAGAGATAGAGAGGGAAAGGAGAGATAGAGACAGAGATAGAGAAACAGAAAAAGAGAGAATGAGGGATAGAAAGAGAGAGAAGAGAGATAGAAAGAAAAAGAGGAAAAAGAAAAAGGGAGGAGAGAGGAGACAAAGAGAGTGAGCGAGGAAAGAGAAAAAGAGAAAAGAGACAGAAAGAGAAAGTAACAGAAAGGCGAGAGAAATTCAGAGACAGAAAGAGAAAGTGGAGAGAAAAAGAAAAAAAAAGACAATGAAAGAAAGAGAAAGACAAAGAGGAGGGAGACAGAAAGAAAGAGAAAAAGAGAGTGATAGGGAGAAAGAGAGCAACTGAGAAAGAAAACAGAGAGGAGAGAAAGCAAAAGAGAGAGACGGATGATGAGAAAGAGAGGCAGACACACACCAAGAGAATGAGA
>NW_025344636.1:0-1306 GCF_016433145.1 Gracilinanus agilis
GAGAAAAAGAAGGCAGGAGTGGCTATTATGATTCTGACAAAGCCAAAGTAAAAATAGATATGATTAAAAAAGACAGGGAAGGTCATTACATCAAAAAAAAAGGCAGTATAAACAATGAGGAAATAACACTGCTCAATATGTATGCACCAAGTGGCATAGCACCCAAATTCATAAAGGAGAAACTGGCAGAGCTCAAGAAGGAAATAGATAGTAAAACCATAATAGTAAAAGATCTAAATATTCCTCTTTCAGATCTAGATAAATCAAACCAAAAAATAAATAAGAAAGAGGTAAGAGAGGTGAATGAAGTCCTAGAAAAATTAGATTTAATTGATATGTGGAGAAAAATAAATAGGGACAAAAAGGAATACACCTTCTTTTCAGCTGCACATGGAACATTCACAAAGATTGACCATGTAATAGGGCACAGAATCATTGCAAACAAATGCAAAAGAGCAGATATAATAAATGTAACCTTCTCAGGTCATAACGCAATAAAAATAATAATTAGTAAGGGCACCTGGATAGGCAAATCAAAAAACAATTGTAAATTAAACAATATGATTCTCCAAAACCAATTTGTCAAAGAAGAAATCATAGAAACAATCAACAATTTCATTGAAAAGAATGACAATGATGAGACATCCTACCAAACTCTGTGGGATGCAGCCAAGGCAGTACTCAGGGGGAAATTTATATCCTTGAATACATATATTAACAAATTAAGGAGGGCAGAGATTAATGAATTGGGTATGCAAATCAAAAAATTAGAAAGTGAGCAAATTAAAAATCCCAAGATGAAAACTAAATTAGAAATACTAAAAACCAAGGGAGAAATTAATAAAATCAAAAGTAAAAGAACTATTGAATTAATAAATAAGACTAGAAGCTGATATTTTGAAAAAACAGATAAAATAGACAAAGTACTGGTCAATCTAATAAAAAAGAGGAAAGAAGAAAACCAAATTGACAGTATTAAAGATGAAAAGGGAGACCTCACCTCTAATGAAGGAGAAATTAAGGCAATCATTAAAAACTATTTTGCCCAATTATATGTCAACAAATATAACAATTTAGGAGACATGGATGAATATTTACAAAATTCAATATAAATTGCCTAGATTAACAGCAGAAGAAATAGAATACCTAAATAATCCTGTATCAGAAATAGAAATTGAACAAGCCATCAAAGAACTCCCTAAGAAAAAATCACCAGGAACTGATGGATTCAGAAGTGTATTCTATCAGACATTCAAAGAGCAACTAATCCCAATACTATACAAATTATTTGATATGATAAGCAAAG
>NW_025344637.1:0-3119 GCF_016433145.1 Gracilinanus agilis
CTGCTTCTTCCCTCCCCATCTTTCTATTTCTTTGTCTCTGTTTCTTTGTCTCTTTCTCTTGCTCTCTCTGTCACTTTTTCTAGAACTCTTTCTCTTTGGTTGTCTCTGCCTCTCTTTATGTCTCTCTGTCTCCCTCCACCGTTCTCATTCTGTGTCTCTGTCATTGTCTCTTTGGTTTTGACTTTATCTCTGTCTCTCTGGTTCTCCTATCTCTGTCTCCCTCTACCCCCTTCATCTTTGCATTTCTTTGTCTCTGTTTATTTCTCTCTTTTTCTGTCTCTCTCTGTCACTGTCTCAATAGTTCTTGCTCTTTATCTCTGCCTCTCTTTGTCTCTCCCTGCCTCCCCCTCTTCATCATTCTAATTCTGTCTCTATTGTTGTCTCTATGGTGCTGTCTCTATTTCTGTCTGCTTCTCCTTCTTTCTCTCTCTCCTCCCCCTTCATCTCTGTATTTCATTGGTTCTCTCTTTTTCGCTCTTTGTTTGTCTCTCTGTGTCACTGTCTCTGCTTCTCTTTGTATCTCTTTATTCTCCCCTCTTCATCTCTGTATTTCTTTGTCTCTGTCTATATATCTCTATTTGTCTGTCTCTCTCTGTCACTACCTTCATGGTTCTTTCTCTTTGTGTGTGTCTCTGCTTCTTTTTGTATTTCTCTCTCCTTTCTCTCTATTTCTTTCTCTGTATCTCTCTATTTCTTTCTCTCTATTCCTCTCTTCATTTGTATCTTTCTCTCACTGTAGTTCTTTCTCTTTCTCTATCTCTCTTCCTCTCTTTCTCACTGTCCCCCATTGCATCTTTCTATTTCATCGTCTCTATTTTTCTCTCTTTCTCTGCCCTCTCTTTCAGTCTATTTCTGCTTCTCTCTGTGTATTTATCTTTCTTCCTTTTTGTCTCTCTCCACATTTCTGAATCTCTGTCTATTTCTCTCTTTCTCTGTCTCACTCTATGACTGTTTCTCTTGCTTTTTCTCTATGTCTATCTCTCTGCCTGTCTCTGTGACTCTTCCCCCTTTGCTTCTTTCTTTGTCTCTATTTTTTTCACTTTCACTGTCCTCTCTTTCAGATTATCTCTTCTGTTTTCTCTGTGTTCATCTTTCATTCTTTCTTTTTGTCTCTCTGCTCATGCCTAAGTTTCCATTTCTGTGTCTTTTGCCTATTTCTCCATCTCTCCCTGTCTCTGTCTCTCAGTCCTTCTCTGGGCCTATCTCTCTACCTCTCCTCATCCTCTCTCTCTCTCTCTCTCTCTCTCTCTCTCTCTCTCTCTCTCTCTCATAATTAGATTAAGTCTACACTGCCCATCTTTAGATTTAATCACCAAAGGTGAGAGCACCTTCCAATTCTGGGAGGTCCTAACCCACGTGTGCTAGAGTAAGTAATGAATCAGAATCAACCAACCACCCCCTACGCTTTCTATGAGAAAGCATCTATTGTGATTGGACACGGAGGCTAGGGGAAGGCACTAGAAGTGACACATACGTGACCCCTTAAAGAGGGAGTTGAGCGAGTGAGGGCTTCTGGTTTGGTGAAGGGGACCTCAGGGAGCTTTGCTGGTTCATGACAGAGACTGTTCCACGTGCTGAGTTTAACGACTGAATCTTCCTGAACTTCTATTAAGAATCTTCCTTTTATAGACTCTGTGAATGAAGTTTGCTCCATTCACCTCCAGGCCTCAGGTCCTTTAACCCTTGGCTGAGGGTTAAGATCTACCTGGATTAATTAGTGAGATAGATTCTTATTTTCTTCCTCTCTCTCTTCTCTCATGTAAATGAACTTCCATAAAAGTCAATTTTGATTTGAGATTATTCTTAATTGAGGATTGATAATAGTTCAATCCTCTGGTGACCATCTTTAATATATTGAACCCATAAAACCCCTCTTTCACCCTTACACTGCCCTTGTCCATCTTTCTATTTATGTCTCTGTTTCTCCCTCTCTCTGCCTCTGACTCTCACTCTCTCTAATTCTGCCCCTTTTTCTATCTCTCTAACTGTATGTCTCACTGTCCCACTTTCCAACTTTCTGTTTCTTCATTTCTATTATCCTCTCTTTCTCTGTCCTCTCTTTCAATTTTGACTTCTGTCTCTGTTTCTCTCTCTTTTTCTTTTGTTTCTCTCTCTCCATCTCTAACTTTCCATTACTTTGTCCTTGTTGAATTCTCCTTTTCTCTGTCTTGCTCTGTGAATGTTTTTCTACTTCTTTGTCTGTTTCTCTTTTCCTGTTTCTCTCTTTTTCTGTCTCTCTACTTCTTTCTTTTTGTGCCTTTTAAAATATTTTTCCATGGTTATATGATGGTTCTGTCTTCCTGCATGTCTCTCAGGCTCTCTTTCTGTCTGTCTCTCCATCTTTTTCTTACTGTATCTCTGTCTGCTTCTCCCTTTCTCTCTATCCCCTGTCACTGTCTTTCTGCTTCTGGCTCTATATTTCTCTCTCTGATTGTCCTTCTACCTGCTTCTTCCCTCCCCATCTTTGTTTTTCTTTGTCTCTGTTTCTTTCTCTCTTTCTCTTGCTCTCTCTGTCACTGTCTCTATAGTTCTTTCTCTTTGGTTGTCTCTGCCTCTCTTTATCTCTCTCTGTCTGACCCCCTCCATCATTCTCATTCTGTGTTTGTCATTGTCTCTTTGGTTCTTACTCTATCTCTGTCTCTCTCTCTCTTTCCCCTTCTATTTTTCTCTCTCCCTAATGCCTTCATCTCTGTATTTCTTTGTCTCTGTCTATTTCTCCCTTTGTCTGTCTCTCTCTGTCACTGTCTTTATGGTTTTTTCTCTATCTGTCTGTCTCAATTTCTCCTTGTATCTCTCTCCCCTCTGCCCCTTCATCTCTGTATTTCTTAGTTTTCCTCTGTATGTCTCTATCATTGTCTTTAGGGGTCTTTCTCCCTGACTCTTTCACTGTCCCCCTTTACATCTTTATATTTCTTTGTCTCTATTTTTCTCTCTTTCTCTTTCCTCTTTTTCATTCTATTTCTGCTTCTCTCTCTGTTTATCTCCCTTTCTTCCTTTTTGTGTCTCTCCCCATCTCTAACTTTCCATTTCTGTGACTCTGTCTGTTTCTCTCTCTTTTTTGTCTTGCTCTGCAAATGTTTCTCTAATTCTTTCTCTGTCTATTTATCTGCCTCTCTTTA
>NW_025344638.1:0-2421 GCF_016433145.1 Gracilinanus agilis
AAGATTTCCAAGTATTTGCACAGAAAAGACCAGGACTAAATTGAAAGATTGATATCCAACCACAAAAATCAAGAGAAACATGAAAAGGTAAATAAGAAACAGAAGGGAAAGAAAGAAAACACTTATTTTTTAAATTTGCCTCTTTAAGGGCTTCAATAAGATCTAATTATTTGTATTCCTATGTGGAGAAATGTTATGTGTAATTCTCTGTAGTGTAGTGAACTCTACTCACTATTATGGTATTCACTATTATAGTAATTAGAAGAATTATACATGGGGAGAGGTTGGAGTACTAAATGGTCTAAGATCATATGGGGGGGGGGAACAGGAGGGTGAATAATAGAGGACACCAAGAGAAACTTGAATGAATAAGAAAAATAGGATATTCTATTACACACAAAGAGGGCATGGGAAGGGGAAGGGATAAATACTATTATAAGAAGGAGAGGACGAGAGCATTAAGAGGTAATATTTAAACCTTACTCTCAGTGGAATTAACCCTGAGAGGGAAGAGTACCTATATCCATTGGGATATAAAACTCTATCTAACCCTACTGAGAAAGTCAGAAGGGATTAACCAATGGGAGCAGGGGAGTGGGAAGGTCAAAAAAGGAAGGGAAGAAGAAGGGGTAGGGAATTCATTAGGCCTTAAAAATAAAAAGAGGGAAATAATAAGGGACGGGATAGAAAGGGAAGTAAATCAAGGGAGGGGACAAGGGTTACTGGCTTAAAGCAAACCAATTGTTTAAAAGGAAATAGTGTAAGAAGAAGAGGAACTGGGAGAGGATACCAAAATGCTGGGGAATACACAACTCATAATTATAACTCTGAATGTGAATGGGATGAACTCAAGAAACCAAAATCTTACCATATTGTTGTCTACTAGAAACACATATGAGGCTGGTGGACACACACAGGTTTAAGGAAAAGGGTTTGAGCAAAATCTTTTGGGCTTCAAATGAGAAAAAGAAAGCACGAGTGGCGATCATAACTTCTGACAAAGCCAAGTAAAAAGAGATATGATTAAAAAAGATAGGGAAGATAATTACATCCTGATAAAAGGCAGTATGGACAATGAGGAAATAACAGTGCTCAATATGTATGCACCAAATGGCATAGCATACAAATTCCTAATGGAGAAACTGGCAGAACTCAAGAAGGAAATGGATAGTAAAACCATAATAGTGGGAGATCTAAATATTCCTCTTTCAGATCCAGATAAATCAAACCAAAAAATAAATAAGAAAGAGGTAAGAGAGGTGAATGAAATCCTAGAAAAATTAGATTTAATAGATATGTGGAGAAAAATAAATAGGGACAAAAAGGAATACACCTTCTTTTCAGCTACACATGTTACATTCACAAAGATTGACCATGTAATAGGGCATAGAAACATTGCAAACAAATGCAAAAGAGCAAAAATAATAAATGTAACCTTCTCAGATCATAATGCAATAAAAATAATAATTAGTAAGGGCACCTGGAAAGGCAAATCAAAAACCAATTGGAAATTAAATAATATGATTCTCTAAAACCAGCTAGTCAAAGAAGAAATCAGAGAAACAATCAACAATTTCATTGAAGAGAATGACAATGATGGGACATCCTACAAAACACTATGGCATGCAGCTAAGACAGTACTCAGAGGGAAATTTATATCCTTGAGTGCATATATTAACAAATTAGGGAGGGCAGAGATTAATGAATTGGGCATGCAACTTAAAAAATTAGAAAGCGAGCAAATTAAAATTCCCCAGATGAAAACTGAATTAGAAATACTAAAAATCAAGGGAGAAATTAATAAAATTGAAAGTAAAAGAACTATTGAATTAATAAATAAGACTAGTAGCTGGTATTTTAAGAAAACAGATAAAATAGAAAAAATACTGGTCAATATAATAAAAAAAAGGAAAGAAGAAAACCAAATTGTCAATGTCAAATGAAATGAAAAAGGAGACCTCACCTCTAATGAAGAGGAAATTAAGGCAATCATGAAAAACTATTTTGCCAATTAAATGGCAATAAATATAGCAATCTAGGTGATATGGATGAATATTTACAAAAATATAGATTGCCTAGATTAACAGCAGAAGAAATAGAATGCCTAAATAATCCCATATCAGAAAAAGAAATTGAACAAGCCATCAAAATACTCCCTAAGGAAAAATCACTAGAGCCAGATTGATTCACAAGTGAATTCTATCAAATATTCAAAGAACAACTATTCCCAATACTATACAAATTATTTGATATAATAAGCAAAGAAGGAGTCCTAACAAATTTCCTTTATGACACAAATATGGTACTGATTCCAAAGCCAGATAGATCAAAAACAGAGAAAGAAAACTACAGACCAGTTTCCCTAATGAACATAGATGCAAAAATCCTCAATAGAATACTAGCAAAGAGACTCCAGCAAGT
>NW_025344639.1:0-4495 GCF_016433145.1 Gracilinanus agilis
ATACTTCTAGGGAAAGTATGGGCATTCACTAAGATAGAAGATTTCCATGTATTTGCACATAAAAGACCAGGACTAAATGGAAAGTTTGATATCCAAACACAAAAACCAAGAGAAACATGAAAAGTAAATAAGAAAGAGAGGAGAAAGAAGGAAAACTTATTTTTAAATGTGTTTCTTTAAGGGCTTCAATAAGATCAAATTATTTGTATTCCTATATGGAGAAATGTTATGTATAATTCTCAAAAATTGTATTCACTATTATAGTAATTACAAGAATTATTCATAGGGAAAGGTTGGAGTACTAAATGGTCTAAGATGATACAGAAAAAAAGAGGAGGGGTAATAGAAGATGGCGCTAAAAGAAACTTGAAGGAATAAGAAAAATATATACCACACAAAGCGGGCATGGGAAGGGGAGGGGATGAATACTATTATATGAAGGAGAGGAAGAGAGTATTAATAGGAAATACTTAAACCTTACTCTCATTGGAATTAATCCTTAGAGGTAAGAGTAGCTAGATCTTTTGGGGTATTGAATTCTATCTTACCCTACAGAGAAAGTCAGAAGGGATAAACCAAGTGGGGCAATGGGGTGAGGAGTTCAAAAAGGGAGGGGAAGAAAGGGGGAGGTAATTCATTAGGCCTTAAAAATAATAAGAGGTGGGGAAAGGGAGGGGGTGAAAAGGGAAGTAAACTAAAGGAGAGGATAAGGGGCACTGACTTAAAACAAACCACTGGTTTAAAAGAGAATAGCATAAGAAGGGACAGAACTAGGAAATGATATTAAAATATTGGGGAATACAGAGCTGATAATTATAACTCTGAATGTGAATGGGATGAACTCACCCAAAAAACAGAAGCAAATAACAGAGTGGATTAGAATACAAAATCCTACCACATGTTATCTACAAGAAATACACATGAGGCGGGTGGACATACATAGGTTTAAGGTCAAAAGCTGGAGCAAAATATAATGGTCTTCAACTGAGAAAAAAGAAGGGAGGAGTAGTGTAAGGGTGAAAAAGTGGTTTTATGGGTTCAATATATTAAAGATGGTCTCCAGAGGATTGAACTATTATCAATCCTCAATTAAGAATAATCTCAAATCAAAATTGACTTTTATGGAAATTTATATACATGAGAGAAGAGAGAGAGTAAAAAATAAGAATCTATCTCTAATTAATCCAGGTAGATCTTAACCCTCAGCCAAGGGTTAAAGGGCCTGAGGCCAGAGGTGAATGGAGTAAACTTCATTCACAGAGTCTATAAAGGGAAATTTCTTAATAGAAGTTCAGGAAGATGTAGTCTTTAAACTCACCATGTGGAACAGTCTTAGTCACGAGCCAGCAAAGCTCCCTCAGGTCCCCTTCACCAAACCAGAAGCAGTCTCACTCACTCAACCCCCTTTTAAAGGGGTAACAAGGGATCATGTATGCATCACTCCCAGTGCCTTCCCCTAGCCTGCATGTCCAATCACAATAGACACTTTCTCATAGGAAGCTTAGGGAGTGGTCCTTTGATTCTGATTCGTTACTCACTCTAGCACTCGTAGAATTGGAAGGTGCTCTCACCTTTGGTGATTAAATCTAAAGATGGGCAGTGCAGACTTAATCTAATTATCATAGTAGCCATTATGATATCTGACAAAGCAACAGTAAAATTAGATCTGGTTAAAAGACATAGGGAAGGTTATTATATCCTGATTAAAGGCAGTATAGACAATGAGGAAAAAATAATACTCAACACGTATGCACCAAATGGTATAGCATCGAAATTTCTAAAGGAGAAATTGGAAGAGCTCAAAGAGGAAATAGTTAGTAAAACTATACTTGTGGGAGATCTAAATATTCCTCTTTCAGATCTAGATAAATCAAACCAAAAAATAAAAAGAAAGAAGAAAGAGAGGTGAATAAAATCTTAGAAAAATTAGAGTTAATAAATATAGTATGTGGAGGAAATATAATATAAAAAATAATATATGGAGGAAAATAAATAGGTTTGTTTGTTTTTTTTCGGAGTTCCGGGAAGATGGTAGCATAGATGGAATGAATCTTAAAACCTCTGCACCCTTACACACAGAGATAGAAAACAATGT
This sequence comes from Gracilinanus agilis, assembly GCF_016433145.1. NCBI lineage: Eukaryota > Metazoa > Chordata > Mammalia > Didelphimorphia > Didelphidae > Gracilinanus > Gracilinanus agilis. The sequence continues at coordinate 2,096 of NW_025344639.1, forward strand.
GCTTTGAGAAGAAAGAGGACCAAATCTAATAATGGGACACGGCAGGGGGAACCCTACTGCAGCATAACTAAAGAGATACCCCAAGAAAAAAGCTTCAGTTCTTGAACTGTCAAGTCTGAGGGCATAGAAGAGGAATCCCAGGATCCCAGGACACCTCCCCCACGTGCTGTGTGGAGTCTCCAGGGGCCCGGGAAATCTCAGGGCCAGTGTGCACACTGTCCAGGAGAGAGGGCCTTGCTGGCAATGGACTCAGGGAGTCAAACACAGGCACTGGAGAGGTGACTGGAGGAGAAAACCAAGGAAACACAGCAAAAACGCCCAGAAGATGGTGTCTTAGAGAAAGCCAAACCCCAGACCACAGACAGCTTGACTTCCTCATATTGAAATAGAAAACACAGGGCTTAAAGAGGAAAGAAAACCAGATCAAAGACAGTGGACAGGGCAGGGGGACCCCAATGCTGGAGAGCTCAGTTCAGTGAAAATGACCCTTCTTGTCACCCCCACATTTTTTGTGTTTTTTTTTCTGTTTGTTTTTCCCTCCCATAGAGGTTTTAGTCTCAGGGCTAATAAAGCAGTAAAATTAATCAAATCAATAGAGGATTAATCCCAACAATTGAACAGACAAGAAGTCTTCAGAGGGCAGAGAGAGTAACTACAAACCTCCATTACCAGCTGGATCTTTCATCAAAGATCATTAAATAAATCTGCTCAAACTAGCAGAACAAGGAAGGGAAAAAACATTAATAAGCAACAGAAAAAGAGAAAAGAAATGTCAATTGACAGCTTCTTTCAAGGAAGTGAAAAGAGAGCAAATGAAACAGAAATAGAAGAAGAGGAAGTAGTTCCAGCAAACTGTACACAGGCTTTGGAAGACAATGAGTGCTCATGGGTAGGACAAGCTTAACATAATAAAAATGACCATTCTACCCAAATTAATTTACTTATTTAGTGCCATACCTATCAAACTACCAAAAACCTTTTTAATGCATGAGAAAAAAATATAACTAAGTTTATTTGGAAGAATAAAAGATCAAGAATATCAAGGGAAATAATGAAAAAAAAACTTGAAGGAAGGTGGCTAAGCAGTACCAGATATTAAGCTATACTATAAAGCAGCAGTCATCAAAACAATATGGTACTGGCTAAGAGAAATAAGGGAGGATCAGTGGAATAGACTTGGGGTAAGTGACATCAGCAAAACAGTGTATGATAAACCCAAAGAGCCCAACTTTTGGTACAAAAATCCACTCTTTGACAAAAACTGCTGGGGAAATTGGAAAACAATATGGGAGAGATTAGGTTTAGATCAACATCTCACGTCCTACACCAAGATAAATTCAGAATGGGTGAATGACTTGCATATAAAGAATGAAACTGTGAGTAAATTAGATGAACACAGGATAATATACTTGTCAGATCTCTGGGAAAGGAAAGATTTTAAAACCAACAAGAATTAGAAAAAAATTACAAAATGAAAATAAATAATTTTGATTATATTAAATTAAAAAGGTTTTGTACAAGCAAAAACAATGCAACCAAAATCAGAAGGGAAACAACAAACTGGGAAAAAATCTTTATAACAAAAATTTCTGACAGAGGTCTAATTACTCAAATATACAAGGAGTTAAATCAATTGTATAAAAAAATCAAGCCATTCCCCAATTGATAAATGGGCAAGAGACATGAATAGGCAATTTTCAGGACAAAGAAATCAAAAGTATCAATAAGCATATTAGAAAGTGTTCTAAATCTCTAATAATTAGAGAAATGCAAATCAAAACAACTCTGAGGTACCACTTCACACCTAGCAAATTGGCTAAAATGATAGCAGGGGAGAGTAATGAATGTTGGAGGGGATGTGGCAAAATTAGAATGTTAATGCACTGCTGGTGGAGTTGTGAACTGATCCAACTCTTCTGGATGACAATTTGGAACTATGCACAAAGAGAGATAAAAGAAGCCTGCCACTTTGATCCAGCTGTACCATTGCTAGGATTGTACCCCAAAGAGATCATAGATAAACAGACTTGTATGAAAATATTTATAGCTGAGCTTTTTGTGGTGGCAAAAACTGGAAAGCAAGGGTATGCCCTTCAATTGGGGAATGGAATGGCTGAACAAATTGTGGCATATGTTGGTGATGGAATACTACTGTGCTCAAAGGAATAATAAACTGGAAGAATTCCATGTGAACTGGAAAGACCTCCAGGAATTGATGCAGAGTGAAAGGAGCAGAGCCAGAAAAACACTGTACACAGAAACTGATACACTGTGGTAAAATCAAATATAATGGATGTCTGTACTAGAAGCAATGCAATGACCCAAGACAATTCTGAGGGATTTATGAAAAAGAACACTACCCACATTCAGAGGAATAACTACAGGAGTGGAAACACAGAA
>NW_025344640.1:0-4420 GCF_016433145.1 Gracilinanus agilis
GGGAGTGCGGGGGGTGAAGGAGAAAGTAGGAGCATGAATCATGTAACCATGTTAAAAATTATTATTAATAAATGTTAAATAAAAAAAAATTGCACCCAAGTCCTCATACTGTCAAAGACTAACCTGTGGCTGCTAGCTTCTGTTCTGGCTGCTGCCACTCCTGGGAATCCTTAGAGTCTCCAGAACTCATTCCCAGCCTAGAGAAGAAGGGAGAAACATCTTTCAGCAGCTACTCCATGTCCCATGTGCCAGTCAGCTCTTCTTTGCTTTTTTGAAACCCTTCCCTTCCGTTTTGAATCAAGACTGTGGATAACTTCCAAGGCAGACCAGTGGTAAGGGCTAAGTGATGGGGGTTATAAATGACTTGTCTAGGAAGGGTCTGAAACCATAATTGAAGCCAGAACCTCCTGTCTCTAGGCCTGGTTTCCCACAACCCAATCCTTTCTTAAGGGCCATTCCTGAAGGAGACACTCAAGGGGCCAGGTGAGAAACTATGTGGGACCTAGCAGGGTCCAGAGCCTGACCTTGACCATTTGTAATGTGATATTCAGAAGGGCTGTTTCCATCTGAATTATTGATCACTTCCCCTTACTGCCTGGAGGCCCCCCCGCCCTAAGGCTCTTCCGTTTTTGGACCCTCAGTTTTTTCCTCTTTGAAATAAGAGAAGATGTCCTTGGGGCTCCATCTTCACTGGAAGAATTTAACCCATTGATTTGGAAAGGATTATTCCTGATGGACAAGGGGTAGGGGCTAGTGAGGACTTCCTGGAGGAGGTTACATTGGACCTGGGCCTCCATGGAGGATTCAGATCGGTATAGATGGAGTGGGGATTCAGCTTGAGCAAAGGTACATCCAGTGTGTTCCAGGTAAGCCTGTGTTTGAAGACTAGGGATGAGGGGAGCCCTGGTGACAAAGAGGACACGAGATTTTCTCTGTGGTCAAAGAGACAGCAGGGTGAGGGGAATGGATTCAATTCACTCACTTAACCAGATACAGTGCCAAGTGGAGCAAGCTTCACCTCGCTGAGAGTGAGGTTTGCTTGGGCCCCATGTCACAGCAACAAGGGAATGTTTGGAAACAAAGCCAGTGACCTCACAGAAGCTGATCTCAACTCCCATCATCCTGAAGCTCAGGGCAGACCAGAGCCAGCCAAGGGAGGTGAATGAAGACCATAGTTGGACTTTGCCTGGGAGGAGCTCTGACTACTACAAACTTACTGTCCTGTTGAGTGTCCTCCTTAGCACTCATCCAAAAGGTTGGAGGAGGGAGGAAGAGGGGAAGCCTTCTAGAGAAAGGGGCCCACTTAGCCTCCACTCAAGTTTTTGTCACTTTATTTTTTTTAATAATTTTTTATTTTTAGAAAAAATTTCCCTGGTTACATAAGTCATGTTTTTACTTTACCCTTCACCCCCTTCACACCCCAATCACCTTACTCACCCCCTCCCCCCACCTTAGCTAATTCGCATTTCCACTGGTGTGGTCAGTCAAGACTTATTTACACATTATTGATAGTTACATGGGTGTGGTCTTTTCAGGTCTACATCCCCAATCATGTTCTCATCAACCCAAGTGTCCACGCAGTTGTTTTTCTTCTGTGTTTTAACTCCTGCAGTTCTTCCTCTGAATGTTGTTCCTTTCCATAAATCCTTCAGAATTGTCTTGGGTCATTGCATTGCTGCTAGTACAGCTTTCCATTACATTCGATTTTACCATAATATATCAGTCTCTGTGTACAATGTTCTTCTGGCTCTGCTCCTTTCACTCTGCGTCAATTCCTGGAGGTCTTTGCAGTTCACATGGAATTCCTCCAGTTTATTATTCCTTTGAGCACAATAGTATTCCATCACCAACATATACCACAATTTGTTCAGCCATTCCCCAACTGAAGGGCATACCCTTGCTTTCCAATTTTTTTGCCACCACAAAGAGCACTGCTATAAATATTTTTGTGCAAGTCTGTTTATCTATGATCTCTTTGGGGTACAAACCCAGCAATGGTATGGCTGGATCAAAGGGGCAGGCATTCTTTTATCACTCTTTGGGCATAATTCCAAATTGCCCTCCAGAACGGTTGGATCACTTCACAACTCCACCAGCAATGCATTAAAGTCCCAATTTTGCCACATCCCCTCCAACATTCATTACTCTCCCCTGCTATCATTTTAGCTAATCTGCTAGGCGTGAGGTGGTAGCTCAGAGTTGTTTTGATTTGCATTTCTCTAATTATTAGAGATTTAGAACACTTTCTCATGTGATTATTGATACTTTTGATTTCTTTATCTGAAAATTGCCTATTCATGTCCCTTGCCCATTTATTAATTGGGGAATGGCTTGATTTTTATACAATTGATTTAGCTAGGGGCAGCTGGGTAGCTCAGTGGATTGAGAGCCAGGCCTAGAGACGGGACGTCCTAGGTTCAAATCCGACCTCAGACACTTCCAAGCTGTGTGACCTTGGGCAAGTCACTTGACCGCCATTGCCCACCCTTACCACTCTTCCACCTACGAGCCAATACACAGAAGTTAAGGGTTTAAAAAAAAGAGACAATTGATTTAGCTCCTTGTATATTTCAATAATTAGACCTCTGTCAGAATTTTTTGTTATAAAGATTTTTTCCCAGTTTGTTGTTTCCCTTCTGATTTTGGTTGCATTGTTTTTCTTTGTACAAAACCTTTTTAATTTAATAAAATCAAACTTATTTATTTTACATTTTGTAATTTTCTCTAACTCTTGTTTGGTTTTAAAATCTTTTCTTTCCCAGAGATCTGACAAGTATACTATTCTGTGTTCACCTAATTTACTTATAGTTTCCTTCTTTATATTCAAGTCTTTCACCCATTATGAATTTATCTTGATGTAGGGTGTGAGATGTTGATCTAAACCTAATCTCTCCCATATTGTTTTCCAATTTTCCCAGCAGTTTTTGTCAAATAGTGGATTCATGTCCCAAAAGTTGGACTCTTTGGGTTTATCATACACTGTCTTGCTGACATCACTTACTCCAAGTATATTCCACTGATCCTCCCTTCTGTCTCTTAGCCAGTACCATATTGTTTTGATGACAGCTGCTTTATAGTATAGCTTAATATCTGGTACTGCTAAGCCACCTTCCTAAACGTTTTTTTTTCATTATTTCCCTTGATATTCTTGATCTTTTGTTCTTCCAAATAAACTTTGTTATAGTTTTTTCTAATGTAGTAAAAATGTTTTTGGTAGTTTAATAGGTATGGCACTAAATATGTAAATAAATTTGGGTAGAATGGTCATTTTTATTATGTTAGCTCGTCCTACCCATGAGCAATCAATATTTTTCCAATTGTTTAGATCTAGTTTTATTTTTTTGGAAAGTATTTTTGTAGTTATGTTCGTATAATTCCTGTATTTGTTTTGGTAGATAGATTCCTAAGTATTTTATATTGTCTAGGGTGATTTTAAATTGTTTTTCTCTTTCTACCTCTTGCTGCTCTAATGTGTTGGAAATATATAGAAATGCCGATGATTTATGTGCATTTATTTTGTATCCTGCAATTTTGCTAAAGTTGTTGATTATTCCTACTAGCTTCTTAGTTGATTCTCTAGGATTTTTTAAGTAGACCATCATATAGTCTGCTAAGAGTTATAGCTTAGTCTCTTCCTTGCCTATTTTAATACCTTCAATTTCTTTTTCTTCTCTAATTGCTACTTCTAGTGTCTCTAGTACAATGTTAAATAAAAGAGGTGATAATGGGCATCCTTGTTTCACGGCTGATCTTATTGGAAAGGCTTCTAATTTATCCTCATTGCATATGATGCTTGTTGATGGTTTAAGATATATACTGTTTATTATTTTTAGGAAAGAACCTTCTATTCCTATACTTTCTAGTGTTTTCAGTAGGAATGGCTGTTGTATTTTGCCAAAGGCTTTTTCTGCATCTATTGAGATTATCATGTGGTTTTTGTTGGTTTGCTTGTTGATATGGTCAATTATGTGGATGGTTTTCCTAATGTTGAACCATCCTTGCATTCCTGCTATAAATCCACCTGATCATGATGAATAACCCTCTTTATCACTTGCTGGAATCATTTTGCTAGTATTCTATTTAAGATTTTTGCATCTATGTTCATTAAGAAGATTGGTCTGTAATTTTCTTTCTCTGTTTTTGATCTGCCTGGCTTTGGAATCAGTACCATATTTGTGTTATAAAAGGAGTTTGGTAAGATTCCTTCTTTGCTTATTATATCAAATAATTTGTATAGTATTGGGATTAATTGTTCCTTGAATGTTTGATAGAATTCACTTGTGAATCCATCAGGCCCTGGCGATTTTTTCTTAGGGAGTTCTTTAATGGCCTGTTCAATTTCTTTTTCTGATATTGGATTACTTAAGTATTCTATTTCTTCTGCTGTTAATCTAGGCAATTTATATTTTTGCAAATATTC
>NW_025344641.1:0-5162 GCF_016433145.1 Gracilinanus agilis
TGGAGGGGGTGGGGGTGGGGCGGTTGCTCAGCTCGCGATTGAGTGAGTGAGAGCCCTTTTTAGCCTGGAAATGTCTCGATTCCACGTACCTTCCACGCTGTGCCCTGTTGTGGGGTTCCTCCGTTCGTCTGGACTTGTTTTTATGTCCCCTTGAGGAGTTTTGTGTGTTTTGGTCAGGAGAGGTTAGGAGCTGCTTCTTACTCTGCCGCCATCTTAACCCGGAAGCCTGAACTCTCTTTTAAAGGGACTTCTTCTACATCACTTCCTGTGCCTTCCTCTCAGTTTACGTGTCCAATCACCACAGATGCTTTTCTTAGGATTGCCCAGGAGACAATCAGTAAATTTTGATTTGTCACTCATTCTTGCATACATGGGTTACAGATCTCCCAACTTGTGAATTAAGTGGGGGATGTTCTCACCTTTGGTGATTAGATTAAGGATGGTCAGGGTAGATTTAATTCCATTATCACAGTATTCAGTGAAATAGGGGATTTTCAAACATTTCTGATGAAAAGACCAGAGGTGAATGGAAAATTTGACTCAATACAAGACTTAAGAAAATCATAAAAAAGTAAATAGGAAAGAGAAACCAAAATTATCTTCAATAAGGTTAATTCAGTAAGGGTTGCATAGATCCCTATGTGGATAGATGATTCTTATAATTCCAAAGAACTTTGTCATTAGGGCAGTAGAAAGAATATACATAAACAAAGGGTTAGGTATGATTTGAATATGATGGGACATTATAAAAAATTAAATTAAATTAAAGCATGAGAAAGAGGAATACATTGGGAGGAGGGGGAAGGGAAAAATAAAATTGGGTAAATTATTGTTCATTAAAGAGGCATGAAAGAGCATTCATAGTGGAGGAGAATATACTAGAAGTGGGGAGCAGAACATGTAAACCTTACTGTCATCCAAATTGGCTCAATGAGGGAAGAACTTAAAGAGCATATATAGTCAATTGGAGAAAGAAAGCTATCTTACTCTACAGGAAAATAGTTGGGGAAAGGGATGAGAGAAAGGGGAGGGGACTGATAGAAAAGAGCGAAATTTCAGGGAAGTGGAGATCAGAAACTAAATAGGGTTAAATAGGATGGAAAGTAATATATGGTAATCATAATATTGCAAATATTTTTTTACAAATCTCTCTAATTAAGGTCTCATTTCTCAAATAAATAGAGAAATGAGTTGAATATATAAAAATGCAAGTCATTTCTCAATTGATAAATGGTTGAAAGATATGAAGAGTAGTTCTTAAAGTAATAAAAGCTCTCTATAGTCCTGCAAAAATGCTCTAAATTACTATTAATTAGAGAAATGTAAATTAAAACAATGCTGAGGTACAATTCCATACTTATCAAATTGGCTATTATGACAGAAAAGGAAAATGGCAAAACTTGGAGGGGATATGGGAAAGCTAAAACACAATTTCATTATTTTGGATACTGTGTACTAACTCAATCATTCAGAAAAGCAATTTGGACCTATGCTGGGGCTAAAAAACAGTACATAGATATCCTTTGACCCAGTGATACCATTACTAAGTTTGTATCCCAAAGAGATAAAAAAAAGAAGTAGGGAGGACTTACATGTACAAAAACATTTAAAACAGCTCTTTTTAGAAGGGTCAAGATTTGGAAAGTAAGAAGATACTCATTAATAGGGGAATGGCTGAGTAAATTATAGTATATGATTACAATAGAATACTATTGTGCCTTTGTACAAACAAAAACAATGTAGTCAAAATCAGAAGGGAAACAACAAATTGGGAAAAAATCTTTATAACAAAAAACTCTGACAGGGGTCTAATTACTCAAATATACAAGGAGTTAAATCAATTGTATAAAAAAATCAAGCCATTCCCCAATTGATAAATGGGCAAGAGACATGAATAGACAATTTTCAGGTAAAGAAATAAAAAATATCAATAAGCACATGAGAAAGTGCTCTAAATCTCTAATAATTAGAGAAATGCAAATCAAAACAACTCTGAGGTATCACCTCACACCTAGCAGATTGGCTTAAATGAAAGAAGGGGAGAGTAATGAATGCTGGAGGGGATGTGGCAAAATTGGGACATTAATGCATTGCTGGTGGAGTTGTGAACTGATCCAACCATTCTGGCTGGCAATTTGGAATCATGCTCAAAGGGCTATAAAAGAATGCCTGCCCTTTGATCCAGCCATACCATTATTGGGTTTGTACCCCAAAGAGATAATAGATAAACAGACTTGTATGAAAATATTTATAGCTGTGCTTTTTGTGGTGGCAAAAAGCTGGAAAAGGAGGGTATGCCCTTCAATTGGGGAATGGCTGAACAAATTGTGGTATATGCTGGTGATGGAATACTACTGCAGTCAAAGGAATAATAAACTGGAGGAATTCTATGTGAACTGGAAAGACCTCCAGGAATTGATGCAGAGCGAAAGGAGCAGAGCCAGAAGAACACAGAGACTGATATACTATGGTAAAATCGAATGTAATGGACTTCTGTACCAGCAGCAATGCAATGACACAGGACAGCTCTGAGGGATTCATGGTAAAGAACGCTACCCACATTCAGAGGAAGGACTGCAGGAGAGGAAACATATAAGAAAAACAACTGATTGAACGCATGGGTTGGGGTGGACATGATTGGGGATGTAGACTTGAAACTACCACACCAATGCAACTATCAACAATTTGGAAATAGGTCTTGATCAATGACACAGGATAAAACCAGTGGAAATGTGCATCAGCATGGGTGGGGGGGGGTGGGGGGGTGAAGGGGAAAGTAGGAGCATGAATCATGTATCTATGTTAAAAACGAATATTAATAAATGTTAAAAAAAAAAGAATACTATTGTGCCATAAGAAATGACAAGCAGGAGGAGCTCAGAAAAACCTGGAAAGCCTTACATGAACTAAAGCAAAGTGGAATAAGCAGAACCAAGAGAACATTGTAACATAACAGGAATATTTTACAATGAACCACTGTGAATAATGATTATTCTCAGTAATACAGTGATCCAAAACTATCACAACTCATGATAAATAATGTCATATGCTTCCAAAGAAAAGGAACTGATAGAGTCTGAATCCAAACCAACAAAAAATTTTCATTCTCTTAATTTTTTATTTGATTTTCCTTCCACAAAAGGATTTATATGGGAAAATGTTTTGTCTGATTGCACATGTAAATCTTTATCAAATTGCTTTCCACTTGGTTGAGTGGCATGGAAGAGAATTCAAAACTCAATATTATTTGGAAAATGTTGGAAACTGTTTTTACATGTAATTGGGGGAAAATAAAATAAAATTTATTTTAACAAAAATTAAAATGACAGTGTTGAGAAACTGAACTACAAAGTGAGGGCTCCTAATATTCTCTCTCTCTAAGAATTAAAAAGTATATCTGGGGAGTAGGGCAGCAGCTAAGAGGCTCAGTGGATTAAAAGCCCAGGATATCCTTGGTTCAAATCTAGCCTAAGACACTTACTATCTTTGTGACCCTGAACAAGTCATTTAAAACCAGTTGCCTAATCCTAACCTAATTCTAAGGCAGAGGTGTGTTTTTTTAAGTGTCTATAAGCAGAACTTTAAATAAATCTAATGGTAAAGATTAAAAGGATTTTGGAGCAAGAACAGAGTAGTATATTATATTTATGCCCAGCTATCTCAGAAGTACAATCCAGAAAAACAATATAATCTACTCTGTAAAGAAAATTTCGCAAATGATGCAAACATAAACATCTACTAGACACATCTGACATTCAGTGCAACAAAGTCATTCCAGCATTATCACTTTCATAGTGAGGTAGAGACAGATATGTCATTTTTCCTTTTCTTGAGCACAGGCTTAGAACTGAGGGTAAAGCCAATAAGGAAGCATATGGGTCAAACAACTTAATAGAGCTGTATTCCACTATGCACACCATGACTGTTATTTTAGCATGAGATAAGCATTTATCATTTTAATTGTGCATTCACAGAGGCCTCCCATTAGATAAGTACTTTAGCCTCGACTTTGCCCTCTAAATAATCAGCATTTGGACTTCTGGTTGTTTCACAAAAGGGCCTGTAATTTATTCAACACATTTATTCATTCAATAAAAATTTCATTGGTTACCTACTATGTGCAAGGAATTATGCCCAGTGCTAGGAAAAAGAGGGAGAATAAGATAACAAGTATGAAATAACAGCCAAGCAAGGATGGGAGCTACAAAGTGTGATGAGAATACAAAGGAGAGATGGCTTCCAACTTGGAGCTTCATAGAGGAGATGACATGTGGGCTAGACCTTGAAAAGTGAGGAAGAATTGGACAAGTAAAGGGCTAGTAAGGAAACAGAGGGAACTATGTCTGAAGGTTTTCAACCTTCTACCCTGGAACTTCTACTCTGGGACCCCACTGTCCTGACTGATGGCTGCCTCACCTGGTCCCCTATTTCAGGCACTCCCCAGTCATACTTAACTTCACTCTCATCCCAAAGGACTTGCCAATAGTCTTTCTGCCAAACCTATATCCTATTCTTGCCCCACTTTTCACTCTGAAATTATGGTCAAGTCAACTTTGACATTGTTCCTAGAACAATGTGTCAATCTACTCCCATATGGCCAGATTCACTATCCCTGAAACTTTCCAGACCAAAGTATTGACCACCACTCCAATCCCTGTATGTTACTCCTTCATTGGAATGCAAGTTCCTTCAGGATAGGAACAGTCTTTCCTTTTGCATTGCATTCCCAGCACTTAGCACAATGCTTGGCGCATATTAAGTGATAAATTAATAACTTTTTTATCCATTTATCACTTGTTCATGAAGCTTCAAATTACTTTTTCCTTTAGAATGTCTTATTTCAAGGTGAATTTTACCAGTTTCTGACAAACTAGTTGGGAGCCCATATTCCCTTATGGTACCAATATGGTCAGTGATCTGAGTGAATGCAGAAGGAAGATCCTAATCAATCAGTAAAGGCAGTGAGAAAGAGGACTAAATGAAACTTTTTCATTGGTTAAAAAAATATTTTAACCTAAAGATGTTTCACTGCTTCACCACAGCAATAGAATATACTTGATATATCAACACTGAGTATACTAAAAGGGCCTCCTAAAAATACAATCCAAAATTCTCTCTTCCTATCTCTCTCTGACTCTTCCTATCTCTTCTGACTCTCTCCC
>NW_025344642.1:0-1486 GCF_016433145.1 Gracilinanus agilis
CTTCCTTCCTTCCTTCCTTCCTTCCTTCCTTCCTTCCTTCCATGATTATGACCATATTCCAGGCTTGACATTGAAGTGATTCTTTCTATTATTTATAATGCTATGTACTGTTTCTGAAAAGGTTGTATTTACTTTATTTCACCTCAGTAAATTTTATTTAAATTTTTGACTTGCCTTCCAAGTCTTGATTATTTTCATTGAGCTTTTAAACTGAGTTTTCCTAAGCCTATAATCAACAAAACCTAAACCTTATTTAAGTGTTTTTCATGTTATTTGGCCAATAATAATAGCTGTTTTGAGATACAGTTTATTTTCTGTCTTATGGCCTGAGTTCTATGCTTCAGTGATTGAGTTGTGAATCAAATATTTGATTTGGTTTGGAGGATCATTTTCATATAGATTGCCAAATACAAATGGAAGGTTCCCTTTGATACAGTTCTCTTTCATTTTTAGAAATAGCAAGCAAGAAACAGCATAGTACAGCCATTCAAAAGAAGTGTACGAAATGATCACTGTGCCCATAAGGAGAAGACCTGGGTTCCAGTACTAATTCAAACATTTCCTGGTGGAATGGCTCTAGGCAAATCATTTCACTTTTCTAAACCTCAGTTTCTTTTTCCACAAAAAAAGAGGAAAGAGATTTGGAAACCTTAAGATACTAGATACAGTGAGCCCTTATATTTAGCATCATCATTATTGTCATCATCACCTCTAATTAGACAAAGGACTTCAAATACAGTTTTATGTGAATTTCTCTTTAATGTTCTGAAAGATATTGGTTGAATATGTTTTTATGGAAATATAAATTACACAACTTTTGGTAAGATTATAGATATACCTAGTGTTATCAGTTTCTGAGTATATGTAAGGTTAATTCTGAATGACATCCTACAAGTCCAGCTATAAGCAACTTGATATTACTGGTCTTAAATACTAATTAATAGAGTTGTGAAGTTTTTTCTATAGAAACTCAGGGAATCATATCCCTAGAGCAGGTTTTTATTTATTTAGAATTTATATCTAGTAATTATGATGGTCACTGTAGCACATATTTATTGAACTCATCATATTTTATATTACGGACACTAACTGGTGGATTATTAAAAGAGCCAGAAGAGCTTCAGCTCATTGATCTCATTTGTAGGATTTAGAGAAGTAAGGATAAGAATTATAAAGAGGAGAAAGTTCACCAGTAAAGGAAGGACCAATACTGATAGCTTCATTAAAGTATCTAGTGGCAGAAAATAAAAGATCAGAGAGAGATCAACTGAAAGATTTTTGGGGCCTGACAGTGTGGTGCAGTGAAAAGTATACTGGATTTGAAATCAGGGGATCTGAATTCAGTTCTCAGGTGTACCATATGAGTATGACTACTTTCCTTGGTGAACTCATTACCTATCATGGATTTTATTATCATCTCTCTGCTAGTGATCTATATAACCAACTTGAGTCTCTCTCTCTCTCTCTCTCTCTCTCTCTCTCTCTC
>NW_025344643.1:0-6197 GCF_016433145.1 Gracilinanus agilis
CCACCTCAGAGGTCTACAATGGCTACCTAGAACAATGGCACCCAAGAGCTTCCCGCCCAACCCCAAGTCCTAAGACACATTTTCTTTGCCTTCCCCTTCCCCACTTCCACCTCCACTGACAACACTGCTAGACATAGAACAAAGCTGCCTCTGAGAGCTGCCAGTCACTGGATCCTAAGACACACTTTCTTTGCCTTCCACTTCCACGGCCAACACACCAGCTAGGTCTGAGAACAAAGCTTCCTCTGGTACCTGACAAACCCCCCAGAACCTAGGAAGCACTTTCTTTGCCCTCCCCCTCCCCACTTCCACCTCCACGGCCAACATTGCTAGACCTAGGACAGAGCTGTCTCTGGGACCCGACAGTCCCCAGATCCTAAGACACACGTCCTTTGCCTTTTTCTTCCACCTTCCCAGCCAACATGAGATAAAAGCATAGGGCAGACAAAGCTACCTCTGGGACCTGATTGGCCTCCAGCTTCGCTGACAAAGCTTTCGCTACCCACCCACCTTCCAATTTCACAGCAAACAGGCCGCGGACCAAGCTGCCCCTGGGCCCTGATTGGCGCAGATCAGTGGCGCAGTCTCCTTCCCCAGCCACCTTCCACCTTACCAGCCAACATGGGATAGGGCGAGGACAAAGCTGCCTCTGGGACCTGGTTGGCCCTGGATTCTCTGCAGCACTTCATTCTTCCCCACCCCCCTTCCACCTTCACAGCCAATATTGGCTAGGTTGAGGACAAAGCTGCCTCTGGGACTTCACTGACGCACATCACTGGAGCAGGCTGCTTCCCCATCCACCTTCAAGCAAACACTGGCTAGGTAGAGGACAAAGCTGCGTCTGGCTCCTGATTGGCGCAGATCAGTGCCGCAGTTTCCCACCCATCTACTTTGCATTTTAGCAATCAGCATGACGTAAGCAAGCCATCTCTGGGTACTGATTGGCGAAAATTGGTGCCGCATTTCCCACCCACTCACTTTCTACCTTGCAACCAATCTGGGATAGGTTAAGAGCAAAGCACCACTGCGTCCTGATTGGTGGAAATCGGTGCCGCAGTTTCCCACCCACTCACTTTGCATTTTTGCAATCAACATGACATAAGCAAGCTGTCTCTGGCTCTGATTGGTGGAAATCAGTGCTGCAGTTTCCCACCCACCCACTTTGCATTTTAACAACCAACTTGACATAGGTAAGCTGCCTCTGGGTCCTGATTGGTGGAAATCAGTGCCGCAGTTTCCACCCATCCACTCTGCATTTTAGCAACCAATTTGACATAGGCAAGCTGTCTCTGGCTCCTGATTGGATGAGATCAGTGCCTCAGTTTCCCACCCAATCGTTTTCTACTTCGCAATATACAGGACAGGCTAGGACAAAGCTGCCCTCTGGAATCTGGATTCTCTGAGGCACTTCCTTTCTATCTTCCTAGCCTCAGTTTCCATTCCCCACCCCATGCCAAATTTGGGTAATCTAGGACAAAGCTATCCTTGACAGGTGACCTTCCATCTCCACCAACCCTCTCCCATTCCCCTATGTAGCTTCCTAATCACCCTAAGGGTTTAAAAATTTCCTGCCCTTTGGAGCCCTAAGCCCCAGCACCAGTAAAGTCACGATCCCTTCCTGACCAGACTGGTTCCTATGAAAGGAGACAAAAGAAGACTGTGTCCAAGAAAGCTACTCCCCTTGGTCTTGTTGCATGTTCTGTCAAGTCACTGGTCCAAAGGAGTCTCTGCTGCCGTAGCAAATGACTTCTCCAGCCTGGGAGAACTCTGTGACTCTACCTTTTTAATCGATTTAAGGCCACTCCTTTCTCTGATATCCCTTCTTCTAAATGTCGTCCTGCCAATGTCATCCTCTTTGACATGGCTACTCAGAGCCCTGATATTATGTGCTAAATTCCTCCTATTTCTGACAATGTTCATACTCAGCCTCCCAACATTCGCTGCTCTCTCTGTCCTCATCCCTCCCAACGCCTGCATTCCAGCTTTTACGGCAATAACCAGCTCAGGATTCTGGATTAAACATTTCCTTCAATCTCACACACTGTAGCATGGAAATGCTTCCCCTCTGATATTCTGGCTTCATCTAACATTTCATTTGGGACCATTCCAAAGCAGGACTTCTCTCCTAGCTAAGAAATGGTGTTCTAAGAAATGGGATTCCAAGTTTTCATCTACTCCCGACATTCTACCTTGACATGTACCTGGAAGTACTCAATAACATTCAAAATGCTAAAGACTTTCCCAGCCCTGAAATAGTTGATTCGAAGGCGTGAATTGAGATACTATTTGGTGTTTAAAGGACCTTCATATCTCTAAGGTGCACTGAACTATGATCCATAAGGTTTTTTTTTTTTAGTTTTTCAATTTACTTGAATATTATTACAATGCACAGCACACTTGTCTTGCTGATAGCTTTTGAAATATAATTAGAGCTCCCTTTAAATCCTTTATACAGAACAACTTGGATTTTTGCTAAAAACTCTCCATGTTGTTTATCATTAATAGTAATAACATTAACATTTCTTATAGAAGGAACTTCATGGAACTGCACTAAATTCCATTAGATTTTTTTGTTATTGGAGGATTATTTGAGCTAGCCAAAAAATAAATGGTACTCTCATCTTACCTTTTTGGCTATGTTGTTAAGAATGTGAGGAGGGGGTGTTTTAGCATTGACAAATGGTTTTATGAAATTCCAAACTGACTCTTGTCCTTCACAGCCTGTCTACAAGAAACCCCTTTGCTGAGCTTTTGTCCCAACTAATAAACCTCAAGCACCCTTTGGTTAATTTAGGTATGATCAGCAGATGCGGTCACATCTCAGGTACCCTTTCGTCTTCCTTGTTTTCTTACATTGTATCTACGCCTCTCCCAGGTGTTCCAGCCCCGGCTAGAATCCTCCTTCTCTAGTCTCCATGTAGTCAATCAGTTGTCCTTCCTTTCCTATATTATACTCCCTAAAGGGTATATAAGACTCCAAATTCTTCAGTTCAATGGACAATTCCATTTGTGATGCATTTTCCCAGAGACAGTGTTCCCAAAGTCTCAGAGCTTAGCACCATTGTAGCATTGTGTGTGCACGTGACTCTTGTGGTGGCCATAAGAGCACTGTCTCCCTTGTCCCGATTAAAGATGTGTTCTATGTAACTGTTTTGGTGTTTCTTTGTTTTCCCAGGTTAATGGTATCACTACTGAGTAATATAAAGTTAGAATGAATGATTGATCTCATATCAAAAAAATCTACTTTCCTCTTTTTAAATGAACTAGAACTAGCTAATATTTTGGTTCATTAAGGTTATATATTCAAATTGATCCTTGTTCTTTTGATGTTTTTCTTTATAAAGACCCCTCCAAAGCTGAGGATTGATGTTCTCAGAATCCTCTCAGTTGTGGTATATGAAAGTCCCTAGAATACTTCAGGCCTGATCTTTTGTGTTCTAAAAACTCTTCTTGCATTGATATGCTTTCTCTTGAATATTCTCTGACTCTCATTCTCTTCCCCTGGCTGTTCCCAAGGTTGACATTCTGCGTGCAAAAATCTTCCTGCTTCTGACAATTTCCATACTCAGCCCATAAACATCTCTCATTTTCTCTCTTCTAGTCCCTCATGTACCACTGACCTTCCACCTTCTATAGCTTCACCCACCTATGGATTCTGGATATGAAATTTCCATCAATCTCAGCCATTCTAGATTCTAAAAGCCCTCCCTAATCTAATATTCTGGGGTTTTTTGTTTTGTTTTGTTTTCTTTTCTTTTCTTTTCAACCCTTACCTTTGGTCTTGGAGTCAATACTGTGTATTGTCTCCAAGGCAGAAGAGCAGTAAGGGTGGGCAATGAGGGTCAAGTGACTTGCCCAGGGTCACCCAGCTGGGAAGTGTCTTGAGGCCAGATTTGAACCTAGGACCTCCCATCTCTAGGTCTGGCTCTCAATCCACTGAGCTACCCAGCTGCCCCCTCTGGGTTTTATTCTATTCCAAATTGGGACATACCCCCTAACTAGAGAATTCTATATTGTAAGCTCTCAGCAATCTCCAATTTTCTACCTTGGAAGGTAGCTGAAATTATAACATTCAATGTTCTAAAGATCTTCCTATCTCTAACAATCCTGGTTCTAAAGTCATACCCTCTTAAGAGATATAAGGGTTTATTTTCCTCTTTTTATTAATTGGATTATTTTTCACATTGCACATAGGTCTTACTGATAAAAGGGATATGCTTTTTTTTCTAAATCATTCTAACTCCTTGGTAGGTAAGAACTAGTTTGGGGAGGGTCAAAAATACTCTATATTCATTATCACCAATAGTAACATCCATAGCAGACTTAGACAAAGAAGGAACTGCATGGAATTAGATGTGTTTTGCTCTGCAGATGTTTTTATTTTGATTTGATTTTTTTAGATAGCCAAAAAACAGGCACTATGCTTACTAGAACTTTTTAGCTATGTAGGTGAGGTTTTTTTAAAGCATCACTTCTGGGCTAAAATATAGTCATTTAAATTATTAATGTTATGCGGAGAATCTACTTTCCTCTTGTTTTTCAAATTAACTAGAACTAGCCAATATTTTTTGCTGCTAAGGAGATATATACAAAAATCAATCCTTGCCATTTATGACATTTTCCAATCTAAGGCCCCTTCCTGAGCTGATGATTTTAGCACTTACAGTGGTTTTTAGAGCATTCCCCCTTTCTGACCTTCTGAGTCCCATGGTTCCTCCTAGAAGTTGGGTCCATTTTAAATCCTCTTTACAAAACAACCTCTTTGCTAAAAGGTCATTATCCTCAATAGCAAAAATTCTCCTCAATAGCAAAAATAATAGCATTCTTTCTCTCAGAAGAAACGGTGTGGCTTTTGCCTTTGATTCCAAGGAAAGGTTTTCAGTTATGGGTCGGGTGGGGTGGTGGAGACACAGTACTTTCACTAGAACCTTTTGACTGTGTGGTTGAGGATGGGAGCTTTTTGGAAAAGCCTCACCACTGAGCTAATCTGTAATAAATTGCAATAAATTGCTAAACTCAGAGGAAAAGTTTACTTTCTCCCTTTATTTTTTTTAAACCCCTACCTTCTGTCTTGGAGCCAATACTGTGTATTGGTAGGCAATGGGGGTCAAGTGACCTGCCCGGGTTCACACAGCTGGGAAGTGTTGTTAACTTAGAAAAAACGCGGGACTATTAAATAGTCATAAAACCACTCTTTAATCAAGGGAAAGGGGGGAGCAGGGCTACCTGGCCTCTTATGCAGAGCTGCGCCTCGTGCAGAGTCTAAATGAACACTGCTTCGCTCTGCTCCCTGATCCCCCTGGGAGTGACACTGCGCCAGATGACCACTCCTAAGAACAAAGGAAATTGGGGAACTTATATACCATTTGGGAAGATCCAGGGACTGGGAGAGATGATTGACATTATACTGACAGGATACAAACAAGCTAGAGAAAGGGATCATAGCTAGAGGCTAGGGTGTAGGGGAAAGGGGCTGCTTACACAATGGATTCTAAAGGAATGGTCTCTGCCCAGGTGGTCTTCCTGGGAAGGGTCTTTGATACAATGGGGAAGACTACCCAAGACAAAAGGGTATTTAGCATTTACCCTGGGGTCCATTATTCAGTCTGCATCTGCTAGCCAGAGATTCCCTTCTGGGTGGATTCTCAGGGGAACAGGGAACCAGCACAAGCTTTTGGGGGTCTCCAACCTACAAACTAATTCTAAACTTGGGGTTCATCATACCTCACTAAGCTACAAGTTTGGGGTCTCTAGATTCCATGTCGACACACCCCCCTTTTGGTCAAGACTAAATATCGCTGACCAACAATGGAACTCTCACTGATGGTGGGGAAATCTTAGGGTACAGGTATTGGCACGTGGGGGCACTCCCCAGTGCCCGGCACATTGACAATTGTGCCAGAGAAAGGTAGGCAGTCTACCCTTGGCATATTTTGACAATCACAACATTAGCCCACTTCCCTCAAGTCTTTAAGTCTTTCAATTTCTGGGGTCCCGATGTAATGCCTTTGGCCTCCTCTCCTGGGGACTTCTGTCCTCTCTCCTGCTGACTTCTTCCCTTGTACAAAACACCTTCATCGCTGCAAGGGAAAACTCAGAAGAGATCTATAAACATATTCTTTAGCAGACCTTGATCAACTCCCAACACACTTACTCACTATAAAGATTATTCTAACCTTACTCTTGACATCCCATAT
>NW_025344644.1:0-6063 GCF_016433145.1 Gracilinanus agilis
GACCGGAAGTCAAGAAAACCTGAGCTTCATGTATTTATTTTAAATTAACCTGTTTGTGGGCATCTGGGTGGCTCAGTGGATTGAGAGCCAGGCCTAGAGATGGGATATCTTAGCTTCAAATCTGTGTGACCCTGGGCAAGTCACTTAACCTCCCCCTCCATTGCCTAGCCCTTACCGCCTTTCTGCCTTAGAAACTAATACATAGTATTGATTCCAAGACAGAAAGTAAAGGTTTTAAATTAAAAAAAATTAATTAACCTGTTTATTATTTCTTATGGTGCAGTAGTATTCCAACACAATCATATGCTACAACTCGTTTAGTCATTCCCCAACTGATGGGCAGCCCCTCATTTTCCAGTTCTTTGCCACCACAAAGAGAGCTGCTACAGATATTTTAGAACATAGAGATTCTTTTCCTTTATCCCTAACCACTTTAGGAAATAACTTAATATTGTTATTGCTAGGTCAAAGGATAGACATACTTTTAGAACTCTCTGGGCATAATTCCAGATTCTGCTGTTAATCTAGGAAATTTATATTTTTGTAAATATTCATCCATATCACCTAGATTGCTAAATGTATTGCCATATAATTGGGCAAAATAGTTTTTAATGATTGCCTTAATTTCCTCTTCATTAGAGGTGAGATCTCCCTTTTCATCTTTGATACTATTAATTTGGTTTTCTTCTTTCATTTTTTATTAGATTTACCAGTACTTTGTCTATTTTGTATTTTTTTCAAAATACTAGCTTCTAGTCTTTAGTTTTTAGTATTTCTAATTTAGTTTTCATCTGATGATTTTTAATTTGTTCATTTTCTAGTTTTTTAAGTTGCATGACCAATTCATTAACCGCTTCCCTCCCTAATTTGTTAATATATACACTCAGTGATATAGATTTTCCTCTTAGAGATTCTTTGGCTGCATCCCATAGGTTTGGGTAAGATGTCACATCATTGTCATTGTCTTCAATGAAATTATTAATTGTTTCTGTGATTTGTTCTTTCATTAAATTATTTTGTAGAATCATATTATTTAATTTCCAATTAGTTTTTTGGTTTTCCTCTCCATGTATTCTTACTAATAACTATTTTTATTGCATTGCGATCTGAGAAGGTTCAATTTATTATTTATACATTTTTCATTTGTTTGCCATGTTTCTATGCCCTATTACACGGTCTATCTTTGTGAATATATCATGTGCTGCTGAAAAGAAGGTGTATTCCTTTTTTGTCCCTATATATTTTTCTTCATATATCTATTAATTCTAATTTTTCTAGAGTTTCATTCACCTCTCTTATCTCTTTCTTATTTATTTTTTTGGTTTGATTTATCTAGATGTGATAGGGGAAGGTTGAGGTCCCCCACTAGTATGGTTTTGCTATCTATTTCATCCTTGAGCTCCACTAGCTTCTTCTTTAGAAATTTGGAAGCTATACTGTAAAGCAGCAGTCATCAAAACAATATGGTACTGGCTAAGAGATAGAAGGGAGGATCAGTGGAATAGACTTGGAGTAAGTGACATCAGCAAGACAGTGTATGATAAACCCAAAGAGCCCAACTTTTGGGACAAAAATCCACTATTTGACAAAAACTGCTGGGAAATTTGGAAAACAATATGGGAGAGATTAGGTTTAGATCAACATGTCACACCCAACACCAAGATAAATTCAGAATGGGTAAAAGACTTAAATATAAAGAAGGAAACTGTAAATTAAGTGAACACAGGATAGTTTACTTGTCAGATCTCTGGGAAAAGAAAGATTTTAAAACCAAGAAAGAGTTAGAAAAAATTACAAAATGTAAAATAAATAATTTTGTTTTTATTAAATTAAAAAGGTTTTGTACAAACAAAAGCAATGCAACCAAAATCAGAAGAGAAACAACAAACTCGGAAAAAAATCTTCATAACAAAAAATTCTGACAGGGGACTAATTACTCAAATATACAAGGAACTAAATCTATTGTATAAAAAAATCAAGCCATTCCCCAATTGATAAATGGGCAAGGGACATGAAAAGGAAATTTTCAGATAAAGAAATCAAAAGTATCAATAAGCACATGAGAAAGTGTTCTAAATCTCTAATAATTAGAGAAATGCAAATCAAAACAACTCTGAGGTATCACCTCACACCTAGCAGATTGGCTAACATGATAGCAGGGGATAGTAATGAACTTTGGAGGGGATGTGGCCAAATTGGAATCCTAATGCACTGTTGGTGGAGTTGTGAACTGATCCAACCATTCTGGATGGCAATTTGGAATTATGCCCAAAGAATGATAAAAGAATGCCTTCCCTTTGATCCAGACATACCCTTGCTGGGTTTGTACCCCAAAAAGATCATAGATAATCAGACTTGTACAAAAATATTTATAGCTGTGCTCATTCTGGTGGCAAAAAACTGGAAAGTGAGGGGATGTCCTTCAATTGGGGAATGGCTGAACAAATTGTGGTATATGTTGGTGATGGAATACTATTGTGCTCAAAGGAATAATATACTCGAGGAATTCCATGTGAACTGGAAAGACCTCCAGGAATTGATGCAGGGTGAAAGGAGCAGAGCCAGAAGAACTTTGTATGTAGAGACTGATATACTGTGGTAAAATCGAATGTAATGGACATCTGTACTAGGAGCATTGCAATGACCCAATACAATTCTGAGAGATTTATGAAAAAGAATGCTACCCATATTCAGAGGAAGAACAACAGGAGAGTAAACACAGAAGAAAAACCACTGCTTGAACACTTGGGTTGATTAGGACATTATTGAAAGGACCACACCAATGCAACTATCAATAATATGTAAATAAGTCTTGACTTACCACACATGTTAAAACCAGTGGAAATGTGAGTTAGCTGTGCTGGTGGGGGAGTTTGCGGGGTGAAGGATAAAGTAAAAACATAAATTATGTAACCATGAAAATTTTTTCTAAAAATAAAAAAATTAATGAAAAAAGACATTCAAAAAAATAATAAAAAAATAAAACCAGAACTGCTTTAATGGTAATATAGGTCCCAGGGTTGGGAAGGCTTACATCTAGTCCAATCCCCTGTTTCCAGGCAGGACTTTACAGAGGGCATTCCAAATGTGATCATGTGTCAACAGATTTTAAAGAAATCAAATTCTTGGGTAGCTCATTTCAAGTCAATTTCTCCCCAAATTTTTGCAATCCCACTCTATGTTTCTGTGAAAGTATCCTTTTCTCTTACACTTTACAGCCAGATTGTATACATTTCCATGATGATTAACTGCTGACCTTGGAGGTTTTTTCCTAGCCTGATCTTGGAATTCTTTCTGGAATCTTCTAGCACTGCCCAGATTCTGAACATCACATGGAGGTCCAGTGAGTAATAACATGCTGAGTTCTAGTCATGGGTATATGAGCATGCCATGGCTAAAATGCTAAATGTCAGCTAGTGTTCACAACAGAGGAAAACAATTCATCAAATCTCCCCTATTGTTGTTGAATTGTTTCAGTCATGCCCAATTCTTTGTGAGCCCATTTTGGGGTTTTCTTGGCAAAGATCTTGGTTTTTCAAAAACTGTCTTGCTGAGGTCCCTGACCCCTAGTCTATTTCACTGATCCTCCCTTCTGTCTCTTCACCAGTACCATATTGTTTTGATGACTACTTCTTTATAGTATAGCTTAATATCTGGTACTGCTAGGCCACTTTCTTTCACTTTTTTTTCATTATTTTCCTTGATATTCTTGGTCTTTTGTTCTTCCAAAAGAACTTTGTTATAGTTTTTTTCTAATTTACTAAAAAACTTTTTTGGTAGTTTGATAGCTATAGTACTAAATAGGTAAATTAATTTGGGTAGGATGGTCATTTTTATTATGTTAGCTCATCCTACCCATAAGCACTCAATGTTTTCCCAATTGTTTAGATCTAGTTTTAATTATGTGGAAAGGGTTTCATAGATGTGTTTGTATAATTCCCTTGTTTGTCTTGGCAGATAGATTCCTAAGTATTTTATATTGTGTAGGGTGATTTTAAATGGAATTTCCCTTTCTAACTCTTCCTGCTGTGATGTGTTAGAAATAAATAGAAATGCTGATGATTTATGTGCATTTATTTTGTATCCTGCCACTTTGCTAAAGTTGTTGATTATTTCCACTAACTTTTTGGTTGATTCTCTAGAATTTTTTAAGTAGACCATCATATCATCTGCAAAGAGTGATAGCTTGGTTTCCTCATTGATTATTTTAATACCTTCAATTTCTTTTTTCTTCTCTAATTACTACTGCTACTGTTTCCAGTACAATGTTAAATAATAGAGGTGACAATGGGCATCCGTGTTTCACACCTGATTCTATTGCAAATGCTTCTAATTTATCCCCATTGCAGATGATGTTTGTTGATGGTTTTAGATATATACCATTTATTATTTCTAGGAAAGGCCCTTCTATTCCTAAACTTACTAGTGCTTTCAGTAGGAATGGGTGTTGTATTTTGTCAACGGCTTTTTCAGCATCTACGGAGATAATCATGTGGTTTTTTTTAACCCTTAACTTTTGTGTATTGGCTCCTTGGTGGAAGAGTGGTAAGGGTGGGCAATGGGGGTCAAGTGACTTGCCCAGTGTCAAACAGTTGGGAAGTGTTTGAGGCTAGATTTGAACCTAGGATCTCCCAAATCTAGGCCTGACTCTCAATCCACTGAGCTACCCAGCTGCCCCAAACATGTGGTTTTCGTTGGTTTACTTGTTGATATGGTCAATTACGTGAATGGTTTTGCTAATGTTGAACCATCCTTGCATTCCCTGTATAAATTCCACCTGATCATAATGAATAACCCTCGTGATCACTTGCTGGAGTCTTTTTGCTAGTGTTCTGTTTAAGATTTTTGCATCTATGTTCATTAGGGAGATTGGTCTGTAGTTTTCTTTCTCTGTTTTTGATCTACCTGGCTTTGGGATCAGTACCATATTTGTGTCATTAAAGGAGTTTGGTGGAACTCCTTCTTTGCTTATTATTTCAAATACTTTGTATAGTATTGGAATTAGTTGTTCTTTGAAGGTTTGGTAGAATTCACTTGTGAATCCATCTGGTCCTGGGGATTTATTCTTAGGGAGTTCTTTGAAGGCTTGTTCAATTTCTTTTTTTGATATGGGATTATTTAAGAAGTCTATTTCTTCTATTGCTAATCTAGGCTGTAGTAACCTTCCCTATCTCTTTTAACCTTATCTGTTTTTACTTTGACTCTGTCAGAGATCATGATAGCCACCCCTGCCTTCTTTTCTCATTTGAAACCCAAAAGATTTTGCTCCATCCTCTCATTTTCATTCTATGTCTTTCTGTCTGTCTGATGTGTGTTTCTTGTAAACAACATATGGTTGGGTTTTGGTTTCTAATCCACTCTCCTATTTGCTTCCGTTTTATGGGTGAGTTCATCCCATTCACATTCAGAGTTACAATTATCAACTCTGCATTCCCAGACATTTTGATTCTCTCTCCTGGTCTTGTCATTTCTTCTTTCACTGTTTCCTTCTATACCAGTGTTTTGTTTTTAATCAGTTCCTATAATCACCTCCTTTGTTGTACTTCCCTTTCTCCCCCCTCCCTTCTTATTCCCCTCTTATTGTTTGTAAAAGCCATGTGGTGCTCCCCCCCTCAAGCCCTCTCCCTCCCTAGTGTTGCTTCCCTCCCTACCAGTCCCTTTGTTACCCTTCTACTTCTCTATAGGGTGTGAATCAATTTTCTGCCCCTATGGATCTGATTGTACTTCTCTAAGTTGATTTCAATGCACTTAGGTATTGAATATTCCCTCTCTCTAACCTCTTTACCCTTACAGTGTATTGTTATTTTTTCCTGTTGATCCCACGTGCTTCTTTATGGAATATAAATTTATTCCTTTTTGTTTGCTTTCCTTTTTTTCTTATTGTTTTCTTCTTCCACCCAGTTTTGTATATATTTATACATACATACATACATACATACATACATACATACATACATACATATATTTATATATCTCTTGACATTTCATCCTATAAAGTTTGTCCCTGTTCCCTCTATGTAAACTTCTTGTAGTTACCCTGTTGGTAATAATAATTTTTAATAT
>NW_025344645.1:0-6601 GCF_016433145.1 Gracilinanus agilis
GTGGTGTGGTTGGTGCTGTGCCAGGGTTAGGTCCTAGGAGTTAGCTCGGCCGTTGTTGGAGTTCTCCTTTGATTTCTTCTCTTTTTTGGTGAAAGAATTCCAGGTTTAAAGAACTTTTCTCCATTCTTCCTTCTTTAGCCTATCTTGTGGGATCTCTGGACACCTCTACATCTTCTTTGATTTTGTTATTTTTTATTGACATATTTGCTGTTTCTATTTATTCTATTTTTCATAGCCTGCCCTGTTTTACATTCTTTTCCTAAAAATTCCTTACTTTTAGAAGCCTGGGAAAGAAAAGATTTCCTTCCTCCATAGCAAATAAAATCAGGGTCTAAGAAGCAGCACAATTCTGGCATGCCTTTGTTTTGCCTACCTGCTTGCCTTTGTCTTCCTATCTCTGCTTCTCTCTGGGCTTTCCCTCTCTAGACTGAGTTTGGCCAAGACCTCACTCTCCCTACTACAGGACTGCATACTCCTTTACACAGTGATGGACAAACTTTTTAAAGAGGGGGTTAAAGTAAGTTATCATGAGGGTTATCCATCATGATCAGGTGGGATTTATACCAGGAATGCAAAGATGGTTCAACATTAGGAAAACCATGCATATAATTGATTACATCAACAAGCAAACCAACAAAAACCACATGATTTTCTCAATAGATGCTGAAAAAGCCTTTGACAAAATATAACACCCATTCCTACTGAAAACACTAGAAAGTATAGGAATGGAAGATCCTTTCCTAAAAATAATAAACAGTATATATCTTAAACCATCAACAAACAGTATATATCTTAAACCATCAACAAGCATCATATGCAATGGGGATAAATTAGAAGCCTTTCCAATAAGATCAGGTGTGAAACAAGGATGCCATTATCACCTCTATTATTTAACATTGTACTAGAAACACTAGCAGTAGCAATTAGAGAAAAATATCTGGCCATTTGAGATGAGTTTCTGCACAGTTTCCCAACCATAGTCTTGAGTTCCCTATTCATACATTCCACCTGACATGAACTTTGTGGATGATAAGGAACATGATATTTTAGGTGTTATTCCTAGATTCTCTTAGACTCTTCTAAGTATATCCTGATTAAAATGAGATCCTTTATATCAATCTATGGTTAAAGGTACACCGAATCTAGGCACAATTTCCTTGAGTAACACTTTCACCACAAAGCTTGATATATTGGTATTTGATGGAAAAGTTTCAGGCCACTTAGTTAGTCTGTCAACTATCACAAGGCAATACTTGTGTCTTGCACCTTTAGGAATACAGATATAATCAGTCTGTAAACTCTCAAATGGACAATATACTAAATGTCTACCGCCCAAACCTTTCTTTCTGAATGCACTTTGATTGAATTTTTGGCAGACCGAATAACTATTACAGATCTTATTTGCCTCTCAGGAAAGATCGTGGCTCTGTGAGAATAGATTCCCTGTCAGTTACCTCTCCAAAACCATCTTTCCCAGCAATCCCTAAGTTCTGCTTTCCCAGGTTTCCCACCCACTCCTTCCGAAGCTCTGGGAAGGTCAACTTTCCTGGTCTCTGGCAGGGACATCATCTATTGCTTGGCCCCAGAGCTATCCACACAGAACAATGTTTTCTCTCCTTTGTGGGACAAGCCATCAGGAACCATGGAGTTTGGTTACATAGCCTGATGGGAAAAGTATCCCTAAACCCACTCTGAACTAGATGGAACCAGTCTTTGGATAGCCTCAAATATCCAGCATCTGGAGAGGGGTTCCTTATCTCTGAAATATTTCCTCTTGGCTCTTAAAAGACTCATCAAGGGCTTGCAAGGTGGCTCAATGGAAAGAGAGCCTGAAGACGGGAGGGCCTGTGTTAAAATCTGGCCACAGACACTTCCTAGCTGTATGGCTCTGGGAATGTCACTACCCCAAATTTCTTAGCCCTTACAACTCTTCTGCCTTGGAACTAATACTTAGTGTTGATTCTAAAACAGAAGGGAAGGACTTAAAAGAAAATAATCATTGACTATGGCCCCCAATTTGTCACCAAACTCAGGGACCAGTCCTGGCTTTTCTCTTAATGCCCTATGTGGCTCTGGGCAAGTCCCTTCTCCTTCCTGAGCCTTAGTTTCCTCTTCTGTAAAATGAGGGGGTTGGGTGAGGCAGCCCCTGAGGTTTCTTCCAGCTGTAAATCAAGGGTCTTAAGATGTAGGACCAAGGCTACGTAGAAGAGATTTCAGAGGTCATCTAGTTCAGTTTCACTTGACAGATAAAGAAACTGAAGCCTAAATTGTAGAAATGATGTATCCAAGGTAATGCTGTTAGTGGTGAAACTAGAACTAGAACCCAGGGCTCCTGCCTTGTAATCAATCCACAATCGAAATGCTGGTCTGCCCTCCCTTTCAATTCCCCCATTTCAGGAGTTGAACTTTGGCAAATAAACCTGGCATCTAGGTCGAATGTAAGCTCTTTCCCCCTTTTTTTAACCCTTATCTTTTGTCTTAGAATCAATACTAACTATTGGTTCCAAGGCAGAAGAGCAGTAAGGGCTAAGCAACTGGAATTAAGTGACTTGCTCCGGGTCACCCAGCTAGGAAGTATCTGAAGCCAGATTTGAACCTTCAGGCTCCATACCTGGCTCTCTATTCACTGAGCCACTTTACTGCCCCCAAATCTATTTTTAAAATATCTTGTCAGATTTGCCTCTAGAAAGTTTCTCTTGCCCTTTGAACTAAGCCCCCTTTAGGTGAAAACAGAGAAGGGATATCCTCATCGAAGGACCCAGAGATCATGGGTATCCTTCCATGTCTGTGGGTCCTTTTTTAG
Organism: Gracilinanus agilis; assembly: GCF_016433145.1. Lineage (NCBI taxonomy): Eukaryota > Metazoa > Chordata > Mammalia > Didelphimorphia > Didelphidae > Gracilinanus > Gracilinanus agilis. Next base: position 2,804 of record NW_025344645.1, read on the forward strand.
AGGCTCCACAAAGTGTGGTCTTTGGTTTTCCAGTTTTCATCTGAGCTTGGAAAAGAAAGGAAAGAAGAACTCTTCATTCAAATGAAAATATACACAAACATTTGTTTGTTGACAACTGACTGTTTCACTGACAAAAAGAAGTTGAACTAATAGCAGATGTCCATTTTTGCTCAATTACCATCATCTTTGGTTCTTAATGAGAGGAAGCAGTGTTTGGACTTCAAATTCCTACAGTCTTCTATCTATTTGTTCTTTGTGCTTTGGGGGTTTTCTTTTGAAGAATACTTTCCCTGAAGTGATTATCTCAGAGAGAAAATCCCCCCTTGAGAATTTAATGCCTGAGAGTCAAAGGACTGTTGTCCTCATTCATTTCAACAATTGTTTCAATAGTTAGACTAATTGGAGGACAGGCTATGCATGAATGAATGGCAGCTGTAATGTGTGCTTTCCACAGCTATGCTTTACAAAAGGGTTGAAATTAATGTGAGAGATTTGGGGGGCAATTAGGTGGCTCAGTGGATTGAGAGGCAGGCATAGAAACAGGTGGTTCTGGATTCCAATGTGGCCTCAGACACTTCCTAGCTGGGTGACCCTGGGTAAGTCACTTCACCCCCATTTCCCAGCCGTTACCATTTTTCTGCCTTGGAGCTTATACACAGTAATGATTCTAAGATGGAAGGTAAGAGGTTAAAAATACATGAATAGGGGCAGCTGGGTAGCTCAGTGGAGTGAGAGTCAGGCCTAGAGACAGGAGGTCCTAGGTTCAAACCCAGCCTCAGCCACTTCCCAGCTGTGTAACCCTGGGCAAGTCACTTGACCCCCATTGCCCACCCTTACCAATCTTCCACCTATGAGACAATACACTGAAGTACAAGGGTTTAAAAAAAATACATGAATAGTTTTCTTTTGTCTGCCACTATCCATGAATCATTTTCCAGGAGAAAGTTGTTAAGCATTCTCCTGTGGGGCAGTTAGGCAGTTCAGTGTACTGAAAGCCAGGCCTAGATATGGGAGGTCCCAGGTTCAAATCTGGCCTCAGACACTTCTTAGTTGGTGACTGTGGGCAAGTCACTTAACTCCAGTTTCCTAGCCCTTGCCACTCTTCTGCCTTGGAACTGAGACACAATATTGATTCTTTTTTAAAAATTTATTTAGAATGTTTTTCCATGGTTACGTGACTCATGTTCTTTCCCTCCGAGGAGCAGTTCCACTGGGATATATATGTATCATTGCTCAAAACCCATTTCCATGTTATTCATGTTTGCAATAGAGTGATCTTTTAAAGTCAACATCCCCAATCCTACCCCCACTGAACCATGTGATGGATCCTATGTTTTTCTTCTGCATTTCTGCTCCCACAGTTCTTTCTCTGGATGTGGATAGCGTTCTTTCTCATAAGTCCCTCTGGATTGTCCTGGGTCATTGTATTGCTGCTAGTAGAGAAGTCAGTTACATTCGATGGTGCTACAATGTATCAGTCTCTGTGTACAATGTTCTCCTGCTTCTGCTCCTTTCTCTCTGTGTCACTTCCTGTAGGTCTTTCCTGTTCACATGGAATTCCTCCAGTTCATTATTCCTTTCAGCACAATAATATTCCGTCACTAACATATACCACAATTTGTTCAGCCATTCCCCAATTGAAGGGCATACCCTTGCTTTCCAGTTTTTTGCCACCACAAAGAGCGCAGCTATAAATATTTTTGTACAAGTCTTTTTTCCTGTGATCTCTTTTGGGTACAAACCCAGCAGTGGTATGGGTTGGATCAAAGCCCTTTTAAAGCCCTTTTGGGCATAGTTCCATATTGCCTTCCAGAATGGTTGGACCAATTCACAACTCCACCAGCAGTGCATTAATGTCCCAATTTTGCCACTTCCTTTCCAAAATGTATTACTTTCCTTTGCTGCCATATTGGTCAGTCTGCTAGGTGTGAGGTGGTACCTCAGACACAGTATTTGTTCTAAGACAGAAGGGAACTGTCCTTGCTTTATGTCCTGGTGCCTTACAGATCAGTAAAATGCTATGTGGGAATGAGTGCTGTTGTTCACTGGTTCAGTCATGTCTATGAGGTTTTTCTTGGTGAGGATAATAGAATAGTTTGCCATTTCCTTCTCTAGTGGATCCTTTAGTCAAAGAGACTTGCCCAGAGTCACATAGCTAGGGAGTGTCTGAGGTTAGATTTGAACTCAGGTCTTCCTGACTCCAGGCCCAGCACTCAATCCACTGCAGCACCACCTAGGTGCCTCCTGCTAGAATGAGTAGGTCTGGAATTTAGGAGGATAGGGTTATTTGGCAAAAGCAGCCAGAGGAAGCCAGATGAATGGGGAAAGAGCAAAGGAATGTTTCCATTGTTTTTATCATCCCAAGATACTTCTTTGTCTCCTCTTGTAACCTGGAATAGATACTCTCACCACGTTTCAACATTTCTTTCCATGGTTTTAAATGTAGATCTATCGTAGTGCCATCAACCTTGGGCTTGTTAAATGCTGGGATGAGTGTTTAATATTGGACATCTCATGACTTAGGGGATGGATCAGCAGGCAAATACAAGGAGGCCCCAAACCCTCTTATTTCATATATTTTCAGTTGTGAGAACTGAGCTCTGGAAACCCTACAGGACTATAGATTGAGATGGGCAGCTAGGTGGCTCTGCAGTGGATAGAGTGCTGGATTCAGAGTCAGGAAGACTCAGCTTCCTCAGTTCAAATCTGGCTTTCAGACTTTACTACCTGTATGACTCTGGGTGAGGCACTGAACAGTGTTTGCCTCAGTTTCCTCATCTGTAAAACGAGTTGGAGCGGGAAAGGGCAAACCACTCTAGTACCTATCAAGCAGGGTTCAACAAAAATGACTGGACAACAAAAAGGGGTGGGATTTGTAATTACAGGGAACCCTCTAAAATTTCTTCTCCAGTTGTCTATTCAAAGTTAAATTAGTTAACACCTGTAAAGGGCTTTGCATATCTAAAAGCACTATAGAAATGCTAGCCATTATTATTCCACTTTTCCCTAACTGGAGCCCTCCAAAGCCCCTCAATTCTTCCTCCACAGGCTACTGAATTCATATTCCTAAAGCACAAATTGAATCATGCTCCTCCCTGGGCTCTAAAACCCTTCATAGCTCCCTGTAACCTACAGGAACACCTGCAGGGATCCCACAAACCCCCAAAAGAATATTCAGAAGAGGATATGTCTCAGTTAGGGGGGTGGGACATTGCTGGATTTGAAGACAAGCAGTTGTTATTCAGTCTTTTCAGTCATGTCACCCCATTTGGGGTTTTCTTGTCAAAGATACTGGAGTGGTTTTGCCATTTACTTCTCCAGCTCATTTTTACAGGTGAGGAAAACTGAGGCAAATCAGGTTAAATGATTTACCTAGGGTCAAATAGCTAGTAAATGTTTGAGGTGGAATTTGAACTCAGGCAGCTGAGTCTTCCTGACTACAGGCCCAGAGTGCTATCCACTGCAGCGCCACCTAGCTGCTGGTTCAAATTCTATAGTTTACATTTACAAGCTTAGTGACCATGGGTTTAATCTCTTAATCTCTCTGAGCCTCAGTTTTCTCATCTTAAATTGGGGATAATATCTGCCTTACAGGGTTATGATGAGGCTCAAATGAAATAAAGGACATTATGTACTTTGAACTTCTTTGAAAAAATCCCTTATTGTTTCTATGTTAGAATATAAACTCCTTGAAGGCAGGAACCATTATTTTTATCTCTTACACTTTTACCTTCATATCTTCAGCATCTAGTATAGTGCCTGGCCTACAGCAGGGGCTTAATATGTTTCTTGATTGAA
>NW_025344646.1:0-3769 GCF_016433145.1 Gracilinanus agilis
CTACTGCTTTGTAGTACAGTTTAAGATCTGGTACTGCTAGGCCACCTTCCTTCATATTTTTTTTCATTGTTTCCCTTGGTATTCTTGGTCTTTTGTTCTTCCAAATGAACTTTGTTATTGTTTTTCCTAATTCAGTAAAAGAGTTTTTTGGTAGTTTGATAGATATAGCACTAAATAGTTAAATTAATTTGAATAGGATAATCATTTTTATGATGTAAGCTTTTCCTACCCATGAGCAATCAATGCTTTTCCAGTTGTTTAGATCTAGTTTTAATTGGGTGGAAAGGATTTCATAGTTGTGTTCGTATAATTGCTGTGTTTGTCTTGCCAGATAGATTCCTAAGTATTTTATGTTGTCTAGGGTGATTTTAAATGGAATTTCTCTTTCTAACTCTTCCTGCTGCAACGTGTTGGAAATATATGGAAATGCTGATGATTTATGTGCGTTTATTCTGTATCCTCCAACTTTGCTTATGTTGTTGATTATTTTCACTAACTTTTTAGTTAAATCTCTGGGATTTTTAAAAAAACATTTATTAATATTTCTATTTTAGAAAAGGTAACATGGTTACATGATTATGCTCTTACTTTCCCCTTCACCCCCCCGCCTTCACCCCCTCCCCTGGCCGATATGTATTTCCACTGGTTTTAACATGTATCATTAATCAAGACCTATTTCCAAATTGTTGATAATTGCATTGGTGTGGTACTTTGATTCTAAATCCTGTCCTCATCAACCCATGTATTCAAGCAGTTGATTTTCTTCTGTGTTTCCTCTCCTGCAGTTCTTCCTCTGAATGTGGGTAGCGTTTTTTACCATACGTCCCTCAGAATAGTCCTGGGTCATTGCATTGCTGCTAGTACAGAAGTCCATTATATTCTATTTTACCACAGTATATCAGTCTCTGTGTGTACAGTGTTCTTCTGGCTCTGCTCCTTTCGCTCTGCATCAGGTCCTGGAGGTCTTTCCAATTCATAAGGAATTCCTCTAGTTTATTATTCCTTTGTGCACAATAGTATTCCATCAGCAGCATATACAACAATTTGTTCAGCCATTCCCCAATTGAAGGGCATGCCCTCCTTTTCCAGTTTTTTGCCACCACAAAAAGCGCAGATATAAATATTTTGGTGCAAGTCTGTTTATCTATGATCTCTTTGGGGTACAATCCCAACAATGGTATGGCTGGATCAAAGGGCAGGCATTCTTTTATAGCCCTTTGAGCATAGTTCCAAATTGCCAGCCAGAATGGTTGGATCAGTTCACAACTCCACCCGCAATGCATTAATGTTCCAATTTGGCCACATCCCCTCCAACATTCATTACTCTCCCCTTCTTTCATTTTAGCCATTCTACTAGGTGTGAGGTGATACCTCAGTGTTGTTTTGTTTTGCAATTCTCTAATTATTAGAGATTTAGAACACTTTCTCATGTGCTTATTGATAGTTTTGGTTTCTTTACCTGAAAATTGCCTATTCATGTCTCTTGCCCATTTATCAATTGGGGAATGGCTTGATTTTTATATAAAACAATATTTCATTTGGAATAACAAAAAATCAAGAATATCATGGGAGATAATGAAAAAAAATGTGAACGAAGGGGGCCTAGCAGTACCAGATATTAAACTATACTATAAAGCAGCAGTCATCAAAACAATATGGTACTGGCTTAAGAGACAGAAGGGAGGATCAGTGGAATAGACTTGGGGTTAATGACATAAGCAAGACAGTGTATGATAAACCCAAAGAGCCCAATTTTTGGGACAAAAGTCCGCTATTTTTGAGAAATTTGGAAAACTGTTGGCAAATTTGGAAAACAATATGGGAGAGACTAGGTTTAGATCAACATCTCATACCCTACACTAAGATAAATTCAGAATGGGTGAATGACTTGAATATAAAGATGGAAAGTATGGATTTCTGGGATTTTTTAAGCAGACCATCATATCATACATAAAGAGTGATAGCTTGGTCTCCTCATTGCCTATTTTAATACCTTCAATGTCTTTTCTTCTCTATTTGCTACTGCTAATGTTTCCAGTACAATGTTAAATAATAGAGGTGACAATGGGCATCCTTTTTTCACTCCTGACCTTATTGGGAATGCTTCTAATTTATCCCCATTGCAGATGATGTTTGTTGATGGTTTTAGATATACACCATTTATTATTTTTAGGAAAAGCCCTTCTATACCTAAACTTTCTAGCGTTTTCGGTAGTAATGGGTGTTGTATTTTGTCAAAAGCTTTTTCAGCATCTATTGAGATAATCACGTGTTTTTTGTTGGTTTGCTTGTTGATATGGCGAAATATGGGGATGGTTGTCCTAATGTTGAACCATCCTTGCATTCCTGGTATAAATCCCACCTGATCATAAGGATTAATCCTCGTAATCACTCACTGGAGTCTTTTTGCTATTATTCTGTTTATGATTTTCGAATCAATGTTCATTAGGGGGATTGGTCTGTAGATTTCTTTCTCTGTTTTTGACCTATCTGGCTTTTGGATCAAGACCATATTTGTGTCTTAGAAGGCCTCCAGGTTAAGATGGTGAGAGAGGAGAGTCAGGGAGACTTTCTCTCCTTGCCAACAAATATAGGGTACCTCCAAAGGACAAAAAAACCCCAACAAATCCAGATGAAAGAAGGGACCCCACAATAGGGCGCAGTACTGAAGGTAAATGGGATTTGGGCACTTCCACTCCATAAGAGGTGGTGGAAATAGCTCCCATCAAAACGCGAGTGGATCAACCCTCCCCCACCACAGCCAGAGTACCAGAGTCAGAGACTGTGCTCCCGAGAGAGAGAGAGCCGGGGCACAAAATCTAGCTCTTTGGCAGCTAACTGGCACCACTAGGAGCTTGCCCTTGAGAGCAGCATGACCTGAGATTCCAGGTGGCTGGAAAACTCAGACCTTTGACAAGGGAGTGAGGCTGAGAGAGGCAGCCACAGCACCCAGCATGCTGAGACTCAGGGGAAAACCTCAGGTGGTGCAGCAAGTGTGGGCCAAGTTCTGGGCTCTGGGCAACTGGCTAGGAACACGGGGGCTTAAAACAGCTAGACCAGAGACTCCAGGTGGGTCACAGAGAAGCCAGGAGACTCACAAAATGGCCTCAGGCAGAAACTGCTCCCTAACTCCATACAAAGAGAATCAGATCGCCTTACTCAGACTTCTGTCAGATAAAGTATAATGATGCCAAACAAGGCCCAGGAAATAAAAAGAAAACCAAGAAAAAAACTCACCTGGGTACCATGAAGGATTTCATTTGTTCTCCTCTACTCCTCCTAAGAGCAAATTCGGGGTCCCATAATAGAAATAAATAAAAATCTGCTTTGGAATGGGTCAGAATGCAATACTAGGATTTAGCAAAGAGGTGAACACAAGACGAATCTTTCCATGAACTGGTTTCTGTCCTGCTTTTTTTCAGAAGCTGCAGTATTCTTTGTGCATGGAGGCAATCATTGAATGCACTCTGAATGCCAGGAGCTGAAATACTTTTGGTGGAGAAAACTTGTGTGTATGTGAAGGAGGAGCTGTAAATATTTGGGTCCAGAGAGCTGAGGAAAATCCTTAAGTAGGGCAAGGTGTCATGTTGAGTTTCCAAAGAAAGTAAGAATTGGAAGGGGCAGAAGTGAGAATCGATGGAATTGCAAGGCACCATGAAGAAGTGAATGGAGTAGAAAGGACTTGTTGTGTATGAAGACTATGAGGAAGGAAGTATGCCCGTGTCTTAGAATACACAGTGTGAAATGCCATATGATCACTGTAGATGGG
>NW_025344647.1:0-5256 GCF_016433145.1 Gracilinanus agilis
GGGGGGGAGGGGGGCATCCCTGGGCCCCAGTTTCAGCCCCGGAGCTGGGAAGCGCTAGAGGGAGCTACCGAGGTGGGGCTGCGATCTGTGAATTTTATTAAACAACACAAGGGTACGCGCTTGCCTTTGACACTCCTCAAAGCGCGTAAAGGTAGCTAATATTATTGTTACTATTCCTTCTGGTAGTATTTGGGTATCCTCCGCAAAGGACACCCACTGCCCCATAGTTGCTACCTTTGGGCCTGGACTTCCACATTGGCCTTTTTCTCGTGGATGAATGTGTGTCCGCAAGGGCGGTGCTGACCCATCCAAGTGTGTCTCCCTAAAAAGTCTAGAGTGTGACGTCGTGACTGCTTGGGCCTGAGTGTGCTCCTGGCTAGTGGGACAAGAAGACGTTCTCTCTTAAGTCGGGGGTTGCAGCTCTTGGGGCAGCGACCCAGGTCCGGGGAGCAGGGCAGGACTCTCCTTACTGCAGCTGGGCTCAGGACTTCCAGCCGCTCCCCAAAGGGCCAGGAGAAGAGGGAGAAAGAACCTTGGAAAGCTAGGCAGGAACCGGCGAGAGAGAAGCCAAGAGGCAGAAAACCAGGAAGTCGGGGACAAAAACCCTGCCGGAGCCTGAGAACTAGAGAAGAGGAAATGCGGAGAGGAGTTTAGAGAGAAACACAAAGGGGCAGCGACAGGGCCTGGGACACTGGAGATTCCCGAGCTAGAGGGTGAGGAATGGGAAAGAGACCGAGGGCCCAACAGAGGAGAGGACGGGAGGCCTAAGCGCGAAAGGAAAGTGGCGGCAGGACGGGAGGAAGCCGGGGAGCGAGGGCCTTTTGATCCTCCAGTTGCTTCCCCTTATCAGAAACATTTTCGGTGACACGGGCACAAAGGGAGTTCATCATATTACCGCACGGCCTGGCGGCTCGCAGGGATCTCGGGCTATTAATTAGAGCCCGGCTCTGGCTGGCGGGGCGGGCGCGGACATCTGAGGCGCCCCGATTACTTGCTTCGCTAGCTCTGGCCTTGGGATGAATGAGCCGAGAAGGGGATGGTCCTGAACGCCTCCCGGGGCTGGGGTAGCGGTGACTGGGAATGGAGTGGGGGTGGCAGGGGAGCTGGTTCATTCAATAAATAAACAGGCCTACACTGGGTGGGGGGGCGGGGAGAGGGGGAATGGGTGGGTGAAGGGAGGTAAGTGAGCCTTGAAGACTGACGGCACGTCATCTCTTACCTTTCCCAAAGCCAAGAGGCGCTTCAACGGTCTGGGTTTTCATTTCCCGGGGTTTTTACTGAACCTGGAATGTGCTTGTCCCTCTGGGAGAGAGGAAGCGTGGGTCATCATCCCCAAGCCTGCGGCTGGGGAAATTGCTGGTCCCAAGGGGCTAGAGCTGTATGGGAGGCAAAAGGGCAGAAATAGGAGCCAGGGCTTCCTCCTGCCAGCCAGCTCCCCAGCTTTCCATTTACCCATAGAATCACAGCATGTTAGTTCTGGAAGGGACCCTAAGAACATGGAATGTGAGAGCCGAAAGGCCCCTTAAAGAAGGGAGTGCGCTGGAAGAGCCCTTAGAACACAGAATGGCAAATCTCGAAGGGATTTAGAATGTAGACTATTAGAGCTGAGAACGAATTTAGAACAGAGAATGAAACAGTTGGAAGGAAATAGAGAGAGAGCCCATCTTGTCTCGCCTTTTACAGAAAAAAAAAACTGAACCTGAGATAGGGAGAAGTGACTTGCTCAAGAAGGAATCTCCTTTCTTTTACTCTAAAAGGGGTTCCTCTTTCCCCAAGCTGGGCTAGGTATAGTGGCGTTAGCCAGCTGTTTAAACAGAGGTGATAAATCTGAATCCAGATTGTGTGCTCCCTCCCCCATCTGTACCAGGTGTATTTCAAAACGACCTTCTTCCAACCTCAAAGACAAGAAGGAAGCTCCACCAAAAAAGAAAAGAAAAGAAAAGAAAGAAAGAAAGAAAGAGGGAGAGAGAGAGAAGAAAGAGAGAGAGAGAGAGAGAGAGAGAGAGAGAGAGAGAGAGAGAGAGAAAGGAAGAAAGAAAGAAAGAAAGAAAGAAAGAAAGAAAGAAAGAAAGAAAGGAGGGGGTGCGGCAGCGGGCTTCGAGCTGCTACCTGGAAAGGACTGTCAACCCTCTGAGGGCCCCCTGCCACGTCGTAGGGGTAAGTGGGCCTGGTGGCAGATATTTCAAGGGCGAAGGGGAAAAAGACAAACTTGGATCCTCTCCACCCTCATTGCCTTTCCCAGAATGAGTAGCCAGAAGTCCGGAATCCAAGCCTCCACAAAACTCCCCACTCCCAAGTATTGACAACGGTTTTCCCCAAATGACCCCGAGGGAGGCACAGAGTAGATACGGTGGGGAGAGTCTATAGGTCACTTTATGAGTAAGGAGGATTTCTCTGTCCTACTACCCCTCTGCGGAGTATTGTTCTTTCTCCTTGGTCCCTCTAGACTACGTTGTATGAATGTGTTTAGGGTTGAGTCTAAAATTGGAAGGAAGCCCTCCGCTTGACCCCGGAGAGCACTGTTGGTCGGGGTCCTTCCAGCCTAGGGTCCGAGGTGCCTGGAGGAGGAGGGGCCGAGTACTAGAGGCTCCCGGGGGGCTTTCGTCTTCAGTGCTCTCTTTGTCTGAGGCGCCTAAAGATCGCAGATCAAAGAGACACTGGACCTTCCTTCCCAACAAAAAAAAAGGGGGGGGGGAGGGGGGGAAGCGGGAGGGCTCAAGAAACATTCGAAAACCCTGGTCTGAACTCTCCTGGCGTCCCTATAGCCCTAGAAAGATCCACTTCCCATCCTTCCCCCTCCCCCCTCCCCAAAAAGCAATGCGGAAGGGGCAAGTTTGAAAAACTCTTTTCTTCTGTTCCACCACTTCTTCCTTTCCATTCCAACGATCCCCAAACGACTCAGAGATTAGAGGCTTTGGGGAATCCCTCGGTGAGAGAGGGGAGAAAGAAAAGGGTCAGATGGAGTCGAACGAAGGGGAGTGGGATTGGACCCCCGAATAAGCGGGAAAATCCACCCGCTCTCGGCTTCCACCAGGTCAAGGGAGGGGAGGATGTTTTGGGGGTCCAAGGTCTCCGAGCAATCCCCTTTTATGCTGCCCAGGGGTGAGAGTTCAAGACAGAGAACAGAAATTATGCTCTGGAGAAGAGTGTTTTCTTTCCTGTGTCTGGGCGCAGGGTGTTCGTTTCCAACGTTGTAGTGGTTTGTGAGTTGTGTTTTGGTGTGGATTATTTGGTTGTGTTCTGTGACCTTTCCGGGTTGGCCCGTGTTGTATGTGCAGATGTGTCGGGTGAGGCACCAGTATTCTCCCCTCTGTCGCGGTGTATGTGTGTTTTGGGGCTTGTTGGACGCACAGTCCCCACTGGCTTCTTTGAAACTTCTGGTAGGACCAGGGGCGGGCAGACGAGAAGCAGCGGCTGGTCTGTCCTACGGATCCTACCCTTGGTAGACTGGGGGCTAGAGCCAGTAACTCGGAAAATCGAGAGCGTCTTCCAGCGAAAAAGCTCTGCTGGGGAGGGGGGCGGGGGAAAGGCAGGAGCGTAACTCCTTCCAGAGAGGCCCAGGAAAGAAGAGCTCTTTGTGGTCCCCAAGGCGTTGCCCTCGCGGCTCTGAGCTGGGCAGAGAGAGGGAGGTTGAAGGATTCTGCCCGCCCCCCACCCTCTCAGCTACTCTGACCACCTCCCCGAGCCCGCACATTTTCTTGAAAGCTTCGCAAACTCTTTTAGGTGTGTGTATAACCTGTGCTTACATTTGGAGGGTCCCTGACCTCCCTGGCGGGCACAGCCCCTGCCCTCAACCCTGGTGGCTGGGCACAGTAAATATACTATAGATTTCCTTAAGATTACAGGAATCATATTTTCCTTCCCCATTTCTGGCACCTTGAGGCGAGTTCCTCCCCAAGGCTCTGCGCAGATCCTGACTCTGTCCCTCCATTCTCTCTGGGGTAGGTTGGGGCCCAGCTCCTGTCCTTGGAAACTAACTCAAATCTTGTGCTTTGGGTCAGGCTGGAGGGATTCTCCCTGGAGTCACCTGCTTCGGGCTTCCCTATACTCTCTGGGCTGTGGCCATGGTCTAGGGGTGAGGAGGCTAGGTGAAGAGCTGGGAGACCACCTCCCCCAAGAAAGACTCAGACAGACAGGGAGTAAAAAACAAGGCATACTGTGGAGCTTTCTTCCAGATAGTCCAATGAGCTGCGAGGTTTCTGGCGCTTTCCACTTGACCCGGTCTTTCAATAGCACTGTACCTAGCATTTTAACCTTAAAATTGTGTAAGATAGGCAGCCCAAATATTAACAGCCCTCTTCTGTAGATGACAATACTAAGGTGACTATAAAGTAACACACATAAAACCATTGTCATAGGTGCCCTTTCTTAGCATGGTTGAGTCCCAGATGGATTTGAACCCCATTCTTCTTCCTAAGCAGGACTCTTTCCCAAGGCCTCTCCAGTTCCCCACCCATGAGCTCCCCACCTCATTTTCGAAGATGGAGCAAGTGCGAGAGGGATGAGGAGGAGAGATGATCCTATGAAGCCCACTCCCTCTCCCTAAAGCATCTCCCCAAAGCATCTCCCCAGGATCTAAGTGGAGGGATTCTCCAGGGAATGGAAATGGACACGAATCAGCTCCCATGGGGGCCCTGGAAATAGATGGTTGAGGAAAGTAACAGGCCAGGCTGGTAGTGGGAGTGAAGAATGCTTTGGAACTGATGTTGGCCATCCCCTGGCAGCAGCCTTTGTGCTGTCCATCCCCTCAGACCCTGTAAGAGGAGTTTGAGAGTGGAAAGAGCTAACGATGTGAAGGGAATGAGCCCTGGGTTCCAATATGGTCTCTGTCACTTACGAGGTTAAGCTGGGACCTGGGGCAAAGCCCTCTCTGCCTTTCTTTCCCCATTTATCAAATAAGGGAATTTGACCAGATGATCTCTAAGGGTGCTTTCCAGCTCTGGCATTCATTCGATGGCCGGAGATTCCTCTGTCCGTTTCTAATTGTTCAACGTTCTAAGAACTGTTCCACACGGGCAACATCCCGTGTTCTAAGGTGTCTAAGCTCGGTCATTCCAAGACCCCAGCCCCGACGCTCTGTCTTTCAGTCCGCGGGCCTTTCTGGGTTGTTCAGAAATGTCTGTGGTCTCCAATCTGTGGTTTTTCAGTCGGCTTTTTTCCTCAAACAAACTTCTAAGTGGCTTCCTGGACAGGGCTCCCTGCCCAAGACTCCCTATCTCCCTCCCCCAGCTCCCCGGGCTCCAGCTTCTCCTCCTC
>NW_025344648.1:0-5410 GCF_016433145.1 Gracilinanus agilis
GTACTAAGGACTGGGGGTACAGATGAGAAAGTCACACAGAGCCTGCTGTTGAGGAGCTCACATGCTTATGGAGGAAGACTATGTCTCTCTGTCTCTCCCTCTGTCTCTTTTTGCCTCTTTCTCTCTCTGGCTCTGGCTCTCTTTCTGTCTCTGTCTATGCTTCTGTATCTGTCTCTCTCTCCCTGTCTCTCTGTCTTCATCTCTGTCTCTCTCCTCTCCATCTCTTTTTCTTTCCATCTCTCCCTCCCTTTCTGTCTCCATCTCAATCTCTGTCTCTCCTCTCCATCTCTCTCTCTCTCTCTGTCTCTCCCTCTCTTTCTCTCTTGGTCTCTGTGTGTCTCTGACTCTCTGTGTCTATCAGTCTCTCTGTGCCCCTCTGTGTCTATGTGTCTGTGTCTGTGTCTGTGTCTGTGTCTGTGTCTGTGTCTGTGTCTCTCCTTTCTCTCTCCCCCCTCTGTCTGTCTCCCTCTCTGTCTCTGTCTCTCTGTCTCTGACTCTCTGTGTCTCTATAAATGCTCATTCTCTTCCCTTCTCAATCTGCATTACAAGGGGGAGTTTCCTCTTGGGAGTTCCCCACATCTGTTCCTCCTCCCCCTAAGAAAGATACAACATGAAATTTTGGAATTCAAGCCACAGATTTGGGACTGCATTTACCTAGACCGTCTTTAATTTCTTCTGGGGGAATCATTTTTCTAAGTAGTATATAATGTCACCTCTTCAATTATGTTGTACAGTGTATAAAGCACTAACTAGACTTGAAATCAGACAATTACTAGCAGTGTTTCCCCAGGCTAGTGGCTTATCTTCTTTCAACCTCAGTTTCCCTCTGTAAAATGGGCATAATAATTGTTTCTTCTTGTCAGGGCTGGAGGGACGATGAGATAAAGTGCTATATGCAATTGTTCTATAAAATATTATTTCTTGATTTCTTGACTAAGAGCACATGGAACTTCCTGTGTTCCCTGTTTCCAAGTCCAGTGAGTGGCACAAGTATGAGTGTGATGTGCTACTAAACACTGGAAATACCAAGAAAGGCAAAGGAAAGTCTCTGCCCTCCAGGAGCTGCCAGTCATTCAAAATGCCAAACGCAACTCTTGTTCCTATTATTCTGTGGAGGGTCTGAGTTTTCTACTAAAGCCAAACTGGGGGCTTCTTTCCTAATCGGGCCTCAGTCCTGGCTTCTCTTACTTCTCTGGACATTTTTACCCAAGAGAACAACTGGTGCGTCAAGTGCTTAAAGCATCCTTTTCCTCCAAGCAGCTTCCCCTCTCTACTTTCCTGTTTCTGCCAAAGAGAGCATGTATGTGTCACATGGGGACCAGCCAGAGAGCCCTCTTCTTATTAGCGTAAGCGGCATGTTCTGTGAATGCAATCCTGTATGTACTAAGTCTGAGCATATGGAAGTATTGCTTCTAATGAGTAGGCCAAATAAGAAATCACAAGAACAATCATGTGCCAGCAAATGATCGTTGTGAAACAGCATGAAATCCGAAAGCAGTCCTCAGGACAAAAATCAGCAACATAGAGAAAAGGCCTGGCTCGTGAGTGCGTATTTTTAGAGTGGGAAGTCAAAAATGAAGCAAGCTAAAAGTAAGCACAGAAGAGTAGATAGTAAGAATTAGAGGAGAAGTAAACAAATTGAAAACTGATGCAGAAATGATCAATCAAGCTAAAATTAGATTCTTTAAAGAGATCAATAAAAATGATAAACGTTTAGGCAATACGATTAGAAAGAAAAGGGCAGAAAAATCAAAGCAACAAAATCACAAAAAGACAAGAAGAAATAAAAAGAATAATCAGAACCTGTTATACACAGTTAAATGCTAAGAAAAGTGGGAACACAAAAAGAAATAAAGGAACACCTTCAAAAACAGAAAACATGCTACATCAAATTCTGATTGGGAAAATCAAGAAAAAATTCATTGTGAATCATTTTCCCTAGCCCAAGGCAGTTTGGGAAGACAGATAGAGAGGGCTGAGGCCATTCAGGGGCTGGCCAGGAGCACAATGAAGCGGCAGTGGTGGGGAGTAATCTAGCTCCCAGGGACTGTAAAAGGAGCTAAAACCACTGGGATATAGATAGTAGAGGACCCCTGGACCAATGCTGGGGGCAGGAATGGGTGCCAGAATTAGCTAAATTGGAGTACCTAGACCCTAGTCACAGTTCTAGGGCAGAAAGGAGGCTGGGCTGATCGTCTCCGTCATATTTGCTACAAGCAAGAAGGAGGCGCTGTCTGTATACGGAGCAAGGAACGAGTTTCAGAAATGTCGCCCTGTGTGGATCTGATCCCAGGGGCAAAACAGTGACTCGGTTCCAGTCTTTAGCCTGCAGTGCAATGACCGGCGCAAGAGTCTCAGATGGAAGAGACCCAGGTGCCCCCTTCTGCCGTCCCTCTAATCTTGGCTACATTCCTTTTGTTTGTAGAGGAATTTTGAAATTTCCTGACTTCAGAACGATGCACTTCACATCTCTTGTAATGTGCTCCCCGTTCTTTCAGTTTGCTCATGATATGGCCTTCATGTCTAGGTCATGGAGCCGTTGGAGCAAAATGGTGCGTGTCAGTGAATGGGTGAACGGGGCAAGTGAACCAGCAGAACCACAAAACCTTCAGGAGAGCCAGCAACGATTGGGCCTACGGGAACTCGGCCACACACAAGCCAACAGCCCCAGATCTGAGTGAAGATCTGGGAAGCACAAATACTTCCAGGCGCTCGTAGCAGGCCACCAGAAGACACACGTTTAGGCAGAGAGGCTGAGACTGTTTAAAATGGACACAAAAGGAACAGGATTGGGCCTCTGGGTGATAACAACAATCGATCCAGCTCTTTTGAAAGGAAATAGGGGGGAAAATAAAATAAAATAAAAAAGAAAGGAAAGGAAATAGGGGGGCAGCTGGGTGGCTCAGTGGATGCAGAGCCAGGAGGTCCTGGGTTCGAATCCGGCCTCAGACACTTCCCAGCTGTGTGACCCTGGGCAAGTCACTTGACCCCCATTGCCCACCCTTACCAATCTTCCACCAAGGAACCAATACACTGAAGTTAAGGGTTTAAGAAAAAAAGAAAAACAAGAAAGGAAATAGGGACAAGGCTAGAGAGAGCTGGGAAATATTAAAATGAATTAAAAAAATCAATAAAATTATTTTTTTTAATAATATAATAAATTAAAATCAATAGAAAATGGGCTCAACACTTCAAAGGACCTTGGCTAAATTGGGATTTAACTGTCTGTTAGTGATTCGAAATCCAGAGTTAATTTGGTTCTGAAATCAAATCACACTGTTGCACTTATTCGCACAAGTGCAGTGTGTTCCCTGATCAGGCTAAGGCGGCCAAACCAAAACTCCATGTAAAAAAAGTCCATGTATTTGACACTAGATAGAAATGAGCGTGCTAGGGAAGGGGGGAGCCAGAAGAGCTTGCAGTAACACCCGTCTGCGGCGTTTCCCGGCTGTGAGACTTCTCTCCAGCACTGAGAACGTTGAAGGCCCCGCCGGGGATGTGGCAGCTCTCCATCCGTGCTTCTGTTGATGCTGTTTCTTTAGTGGAATGTACCCGCATCACACTAGACGGCGCTTTCAAAAACTAGACGAGGTCCTAAACTGAAGTGTTTCAGGGTGACGTACTTCGGAGGGGCATCCATTGACTGGAGGTTAAATGGTCCTGTTTTTTGGGACAATGTGAAATGCGCTCAACCATCGTAAAGACAAGCTGTGGAAAAGCACGGATGCTGTGAGATGAGAAACTCTTAACCTTCCATCTTAGAGTCAATCCTGTGTATCAGTCCCAAGGCAGAAGAGTGGTAAAAGGACTAGGCAATGGAGGTCAAGTGACTTGCCCAGGGTCACCCAGCTGGGAAGTGTCTGAGGCCAGATTTGAACCCAGGACCTCCCATCTCTGGGCCCAGCTCTCCATCCACTGAGCTACCCAGCAGCCCCACCCCTTTTAAAAATTTTTTAAAATTACTTTAACTCATAAACTTTTCTCTAAAAAAATATTTTTTAAAACTCTCACCTTCTGTCTTGAAGCCAATCCTGTGTATTGGCTCCAAGGCGGAAGAGTGGTAAGCGCTAGGCAATGGGGGTGAAGTGACTTGCCCAGGGTCACACATCTGGGAAGTGTCTGAGCCCAGATTTGAACCTAGGACCTCCCGTCTCTAGGCCTGGCTCTCCATCCACTGAGGCACCCACCCGGCTGCCCCTTCTGGTTTCCTTCTAATCTTGGTTATATGGATTTTATTTGCGAAGCAACTTTTTAATTTAATGTATCCGGAATGATCTGTTTTACATCTCGCAATGCTCTCTATCCCTTGTTTACTCCTACGTTCTTCTCCTTTCCGTTCATCTGCTAGGAAGTGTTTTCCCTGTGCTTTCCTTTGCTAACGATATCTCCTTCCTAGCTAGGTCAGAAAGCCATTAGAGCAAAATGGTGTATCATCTCAGTGAATGGTGTGCCCAGCCTGTGCCAAACTACTTTCCAATTGTTGTAGCAGGTTTTACCAAATACTGCCTTCTTCTCCCCCAAACCTGGCCCCACGCTTTTGTCAAATACAAGATTACTGGGGGCAGCTGGGTGGCTCAGTGGATGGAGAGCCAGACCTAGAGACAGGAGGTCCTGGGTTCAAATTTGACCTCAGACACTTCCCAGCTGGGTGACCCTGGCCAAGTCACTTGACCCCCGTTGCCTACCCTGACCATTCTTCTGCCTTGAAGCCAATAATACACTGTATTGACTCCAAGATGGAAGGTGAGGCTTAAAAAACGTCTTTTGTACCCTTTTACGTCATGTTAAGACCCCAAGATCAGAGTTAAACAGTCCTTGATGAAGTGCTTGTCTTTTCAGGTGAATTCTGGGTTCCTGATTTGATGTTCTTCTTATAGTTCTGTTGTTAATAGGATTAGAACCTTAAGGCTTGAGCTGGTTTTCACATGAACTCGTTCTTGGAAAACCAAATTTAGGAGGTTGGACCAGCTTAGTATGGAGTCTTGTTCCCGGCAGACTTCGGTGGGGTTTCCCAGGGAATCTCGGCAAGTGCCTTGGAAGCAGAGAAGCGGCTCTGCTAGGAGGAGCCTCTCCCTCCTCTGCCCCACCC
This sequence comes from Gracilinanus agilis, assembly GCF_016433145.1. Classification (NCBI taxonomy): domain Eukaryota; kingdom Metazoa; phylum Chordata; class Mammalia; order Didelphimorphia; family Didelphidae; genus Gracilinanus; species Gracilinanus agilis. The sequence continues at coordinate 5,090 of NW_025344648.1, forward strand.
CAGCAGCCTTGGGCCAGAGCTTCTGCCCTGGGAATAAGGCCTATCCCAGAATGCCCAAGGGAGGATGTTTCTGGGGACCAGACGGCTCCCTGGGGCTCGAGATGGAGCGTGCTGACTGAATGGATATTGGGAATGGCTTACGGGGAAACCCGAAGCTATTTAGAGCAGTATTGAAGATCGCTGTTGTATCGCACTTTCTTCTTTCGCAAGAAGGCTGTCCCAGAATTCCTTTGGTCATTTTCTAGGGATCAGGACCACTTTCTCCTCCGGCTCTTTGGTCAACCAAAAGGCTGCTCGCTCGCTCTCTCTCTGTCTCTCTCT
>NW_025344649.1:0-5695 GCF_016433145.1 Gracilinanus agilis
GAACTCATTAGGCCTTAAAAATAAAAAGAGGGGAACAATAAGGGAGGTAGTGGAAAGGGAAGTAAATCAAGGGAGGGGACAAGGGTTACTGATTTAAAACAAATCACTGGTTTAAAAGGAAACAGCCTAAGAAGAAGGGGTACAACTGGGCAATACACAACTGATAATTATATCTCTGGGATGAACTCACCCATAAAAGGGAAGCAAATAGCAAAGTGGATGAGAGACCAAAATCCTACCATATGTTGTCTACAAGAAACACATATGAGGCAGGTAGACATACACAGATTTAATGTAAAGGGCTGGAGCAAAATCTTTTGGGCTTCAAATGAGAAAAAGAAGGCAGGAGTGGCAATCAGGATTTTTGACAAAGCCAAAGTAAAAATAGATATGATTAAAAAAGAAAGGAAAGGTAATTACATCCTGATAAAAGGCAGTATAGACAATGAGGAAATAACAGTACTCAAAATGTATGCAACAGACATTATAGCATCCAAATCCATAAAGGAGGAACTGGAAGAGCTCAAGAAGGAAATACATAGTAAAACCATACTACTGGGAGATCTAAATATTCCTCTTTCAGATCTACATAAATTAAACCAAAAAATAAATAAGAAAGAGATAAGAGAGGTGAATGAAATCCTAGAAAAATTAGATTTAATAGATATGTCGAGAAAAATAAATAGAGACTAAAGGAATACACTTTCTTTTCAGCTGCACCATGGTACATTCACGAAGATTAACCATGTAGTAAGGCATAGAAACATTGCAAAAAAATGATAAAGAGCAGAAATAATATATGTAACCTTCTCAGATCATAATGCAGTAAAAATAATAATTAGTAAGGGCATCTGGACAGACAAATCAAAAACAAATTTGAAATTAAATAATATGTTTCTCTAAAACAAGTAGGTTAAAAAAGTAATCATAGAAACAATCAAAAATGTAATTGAAGAGAATGACAATGATGAGGCATCCTACCAAACTCTGTGGGATGCAGCTAAGGTAGTACTCAGGGGAAAACTTATTTCCTTGAGTGCATATATTAACAAATTAGGGAGGACAGAGATCAATGAATTGGGCATGCAACCTAAAAAATTAGAAAGTGAACAAACTAAAAATCCCCAGATAAAAACTAAATTAGAAATACTAAAAATCAAGGGAGAAATTAGCAAAATCGAAAGTAAAAGAACTATTGAATTAATAAATAAGACTACAAACTAGTATTTTGAAAAAACAAATAAAATACACAAGGTACTAGTCAATCTAATAAAGAAAAGGAAAGAAGAAAACCAAATTGACAGTATCAAAGTTGAAAAGGAAAATCTCACCTCTAATAAGAGGAAATTAAGGCAATCATTAAAAACTATTTTGCCCAATTATATAGCAATAAATATAGCAATCTAGGTGATATAGATGAATATTTACAAAAATATAAATTGCCTAAATTAACAGCAGAAGAAATAGTATACCTAAACATTCCCATATCAGAAAAAGAAATAGAAGAAGCCATCAAAGAACTCTCTAAGAAAAAATTGCCAGGACCTGATGGATTCACAAGTGAATTCCATCAAACATTCAAATAACAACTAATCCCAATACTATACAAATTATTTGATATGATAAGCAAAGAAGGAGTCCTACCAAATTCATTTTATAATACAAATATGATAATGATCCCTAAGCCAGGTAGATCAAAAACAGAGAAAAAAACTACAGACCAATTTCCCTAACGAACATAGATACAAGAATCTTAAATAGAATACTAGCAAAAAGACTTCAGCAAGTGATCAAGAGGATCATCCACCATGATTAGGTAGGGTTTATACCAGGAATGCAAGGATGGTTCAACATTAGGAAAACCATCCACATAATTGATCATATCAACAATTTAACAAACAAAAATCACATGATTATCTCAATAGATGCTGAAAAAGCCTTTGAGAAAATACAGCTTCCATTCCTATTGAAAACGCTGGAAAGTATGGGAATAGAAGGACCTTTTCTAAAAATAATAAACAGTCTATATCTAAAACCATCAACAAGCATCATATGCAATGGGGATAAATTAGAAGCCTTCTCAGTAAGGTCAAGTGTGAAACAAGGATGCCCATTATCACCTCTATTATTTAACACTGTACTAGAAACTCTAGCAGTAGCAATTAGAGAAGAAAAAGAAATTGAAGGTATTAAAATAGGCAAGGAGGAGACTAAGCTATCACTCTTTGCAGAGGATATGATGGTCTACTTAAAAAATCCTAGAGAATCAACTAAAAAGCTAAAAGAAATAATCAACAACTTTAGCAAAGTTGCAGGATACAAAATAAATGCACATAAATCATCAGTATTTCTATATATTTCCAATACATCATAGCAGCAACAGGTAGATAGAGAAATACCATTTTAAATCACCCTAGACAATATAAAATACTTAGGAATCTATTTACCAAAACAAACACAGGAATTATACGAATACAACCAGAAAACACTTTCCAAACAATTAAAAGTAGATCTAAACAATTGGAAAAACAGTGAATGCTCATGGGTAGGAAGAGATAACATTAAAAAAATTACCATTCTACCCCAAATAATTAATTTATGTAGTGCCATACCTATCAAACTACCAAAAAACTTCTTTACTGAATTAAAAAAAAACTATAATAAAATTCATTTGGAAGAACAAAAGATTAAGAATATCAAGGGAAATAATGGAAAAAATGCAGTAACAGATATTAAACTATACTATAAAGCAGTTGTCATCAAAACAATATGCTAAGAGACAGAAGGGAGGATCAGTGGAATAGACTTGGGGTAATTGACATCAGCAAGACCGTGTGTAATAAACCCAAAGAGCCCAACTTTGGGGACAAGAGTCCACTATTTGACAAAAACTGCTTTGAAAATTGGGAAACAATATGGGAGAGATTAGCCAAACATCTCACACCCTACACCAAGATAAATTGAGAATGGGTGAATGACCTGAATATAAAGAGGGAAACTATAAATAAATTAAGTGAACACAGAATTGTATACTTGTCAAATCTCTGGAAAAGGAAAGATTTTAAAACCAAGCAAGAGTTAGAGAAAATTACAAAATGCAAAATAAATGATTTTGATTATACTAAATTAAAAAGCTTTTGTACAAACAAAAACAATGCAACCAAAATCAGAAGGGAAACAACAAATTGGGAAAAAATCTTTATAACAAAAAAACATGTCAAGGGTCTAATTACCCAAATATACAAGGAGTTAAACCAATTATATAAAAATCAAGCCATTCCCCAATTGATAAATGGGCAAGAGACATGAATAGGCAATTTTCAGATAAAGAAATCAAAACTATTAATAAGCACATGAGAAAGTGTTCTAAATCCCTAATAATTAGAGAAATGCAAATCAAAAAACTCTGAGGCATCACCTCACACCTAGCAGATTGGCTAAAATGATAGTAGGGGAGAGTAATGAATGTTTGAGGGGATGTGGCCAAATTGGGACATTATTGCATTGCTGGTGAAGTTGTGAACTGTTCCAACCATTCTGGATGGTGTTATCAAGAGGTGCGATATCTTAGTTGAAAGGAGAGATAAAGGTGATGAGGTGATAGGAGGAGGAATGAAAGGGGATGGCTGAATGTAGGGAAGGAATGAATGAGGTGGTATATTGGATGGCAAGGGAATGAATGGGAGTATACAGGAGGGTATCTGGAAACAGGTTAGACACTGAGGCTAGAGACAGGGGTGAGGAAAGGTATCTCTATAGATAAAAAGGAGTTGGACCAGTCAGAAATGTATAAATCTGCCTTGAGGGATTCTCTTGTTAGTTTCTCTAGTCCCTTGAGGGAGGAGTCAAAGAGCTCCTCCCTGTCAGTGAAAGTGAAGGCAGGAGGAAATCTTGGGAAAGACTTCCTGCCAAGATGGATGCCTGTAGTACCCTCAAGAAATAAAAGAAATTGATTTCTTCCCTCTTCAGCCCTGCCTTAAATTTCAACACAATGATTCACCAGAGGATTTGAATAGGTAACAAAGGGGATTTTTTATTACCAGGGTTAATCAGAGGGAGAGAGGGTTTTGTAATAGCTGCTAGGGAGAAAGCTAAAGGTGGGGGAAGGGTCACAGGAGGGTTAGACTGAAAGAGAGAACCTGCTCTCCCAGTCAGGAAGATTTGGTTGCCTTAAATTATTTACTAGATCAATAAAATAAGGGATAGCTTGATTTAAGGATGTCCTACTTGCCTACAGAAAACTAAAACCCACAAAGTCTAAATCAAAACCAAAACCACCCTTCCTCCCAGAGCCCAAAGGGAAATTTAGGAAAGAGAACAGGGCTATAATATGGAGAGGTCATGGAGAGGTTCAAATAGTCAGCTAAGTTCAAATAATCCAGAGACAAAAGAACAGGTCAAGGCAAAGTTGAAAGCCAAAGCAGAGCCTCAGTTAGAACTTCAGCTCTCCTCAAGCCTCAGGTTCCAACTGACTTTCTTTGAAGATTCTAAGACAACTGCCAGGGCTGTTTACAGTTGACTCTTGCAAGAGTAAAAGCCTCTGTTGCATTCTTGCATTACAATGGCAATTTGGAACTGTGCTTAAAGGGCTATAAAAGATTGGGTGCCTTTTGATCCAGCCATACCATTGTTGGGTTTGTACCCCAAAGAGATCATAGATCAAAAGACGTGTATGAAAATATTTATAGCCTCTCTTTCTGTGGTGACAAAAAATGGAAAAACGAGGGTCTGCTCTTCGATTGGGGAATGGCTGAACAAATTGTGGTATATGCTGATGATGGAATACTATTGTGCTCAAAGGAATAATGAACTGGTGGAATTCCATGTAAACTGGAAAGACCTCCAGGAAGTGATGCAAAGTGAAAGGAGCAGAACCAGAAGAACATTGTACACAGAGACCAATACATTGTGGTAAAATAGAATGTAATGGACTTCTGTACTAGTTGCAATGCAATGATCCATAACAATTCTGAAGGACTTCTGGAAAAGAACGCTACCCACATTTAGAGGAAGAACTACAGGAGAGCAGCTGCTTGAACACATGGGTTCAGGCAGACATGATTGGGGATGCAGACTCGTAACTACCACACCAATGCAACTATCAACTATTTGGAAATAAGTCTTGATTGATGACACATGTTAAAACCAGTGGAAATGCACATCGGCTATTGGGGGGGGGGAAAATTGGGGGAGAAGGGGAAAGTAAGAACATGAATCATGTAACCATGATAACTTTTCTAAAAAATAAAAATTTTTCAAAAAAAAAGAATGGGATGTCCTCCTCCTCTCTCTTCCCAGTCCCCTGCCTGGCCTGAAGACCTCTCCTCACCTCTCCTCCTCTGAGAAAATCCCAGAATACTCTTTGGTCTCAACTGTCAGCAACTGTCAGCATCTGCCTTCTCTGGCTCCTTTTCGTTCTCTATCCTCTGCCCCAAAACCCATCCTTAGATCATCCCCTCTCTATAATAATTTTCATTCCTTTTTATGTTATATATTTTACCTATTTTATCTCTCCCTTCCCTTTTCTCTCAGTGCAACTCTCTCTTTCAGGTCTTGATTGATTTTTTAACACATCATCCATAAGCATATATATCATATCATACATGGATATCATTCCATATCATCACATTCACATATACAGCATATCATACACACACACACACACACACACACACACACACACACACATATATAT
>NW_025344650.1:0-2451 GCF_016433145.1 Gracilinanus agilis
ACCTACACCATTGTAGTTATCAGTGATGTTAAAATCTTTCTTTTTTTAAAAAAATATTTTCCCTACTTACATGTAATCACAATTTTTAATGTTTTTCAAAATTTTGAGATCCAAATTCTTTCCCTTGATGCCCCCTCTTAAGATCTTTATTGTATAGTTCTTCTGTATATTCTTGTCACCTCTTTTTAATTGCTTCTACTTCTATTAAGTCCCTACCATTCTTGTCTTTCATAATACCTATTTTTGCATAAAACATTCCCTTCATATTTCTAACATTCTTTTTTTTTTTTAAACCCTTGTACTTCGGTGTATTGTCTCATAGGACCTCCTGTCTCTAGGCCTGGCTCTCACTCCACTGAGCTACCCAGCTGCCCCATATCTCTAACATTCTTAAAGAGATCTCTTGTCTTTCCCATTCTATTATTTCCTTTAATTTCTTTGCACTGCTCACCAAAGAAAACCTTCTTCGAGGGGTAGCTGGGTGGCTCAGTGGATTGAAAGCCAGACCTAGAGACAGGAGGTCCTAGGTTCAAATCAGACACTTCCTAGCTGTGTGACCCTGGGCAAGTCACTTGACCCCCATTGCCTAGCCCTTACCACTTTTCTTTTCTTTTCTTTTTTAAACCCTCACCTTCTGTCTTGGAGTCAATACTGTGTATTGGTTCCAAGGCAGAAGAGTGGTAAGGGATGGGCAATGGAAGTTAAGTGACTTGCCCAGGGTCACACAGCTGGAAAGTGTCTGAGGCCAGATTTGAACCTAGGACCTCCTGTCTCTAGGCCTGGCTCTCAATCCACTGAGCCACCCAGCTGCCCCCTTATCACTTTTCTGCCTTATAATAAATACATAGTATTGATTCTAAGATGGAAGGTAAGGTTTAAAAAAAAAGATAGAAAACCTTCCAAATAGGATTTATACTAGGAATGCAGGGATTGTATAATATAAGGAAAACAATCAATATAATTGATAATATCAATAATAAAAGTAATAAAACCATATGATTATAGCAATTGATTCAGAAAAAGCCTTTGACAAAATATAACACTCATTCCTATTAAAAATACTGGAAAGAGGGGCAGCTGGGTGACTCAGTGGATTAGGAGCCAGGCCTACAGATGGGAGGTCCTGGGTTCAAATCTGGCCTCAGACATTTCCTAGCTGTGTGACCCTGAGCAAGTCACTTAACCCCCATTGCCCAGCCCTTATTGCTTTTCTATCTTGGAACCAATACACAGTATTTATTCTAAGATGGAAGGTAAGGGTTTAAAACACAAAACAAAACACTGGAAGGCATAGGTATAAGTGGATTTTTTCTTAAAATGGTATGAAGCATTTACCTAAAAATATCAGCAAGTATTATCTGTAATGGGGAGAAGCTTGAAGCCTTCCTAATAAGATCAGCAATGAAACAAGGATGCCCAATATCACCAATACAATTTAACATACTATTAGAAATGCTAGCAATAACAATAAGGGAAGAAAAAGAAATTGAAGGAATCAGACTGCGCAAAGAAGTAATAAAACTATCTCTATTTGCTGATGACATGATAGTATATGTGGAAAATCTTAGATATTCAACTAAAATGTCAGTTGAAAGTATCAATGATTTTAGCAAGTAAGCAGGATATAAAATAAACCCAAATGAATCATCAGAATTTTTATAAATTATTAACAAAGTCCTGCAAGAAGAGATAGAAAGAGATACCTTATTTAAAATAACCACAGAATAAAATACCTGAGAGTATACCTGCAAAAATAAACCCAGGAGGGGGCAGCTGGGTAGCTCAGTGGATTGAGAGCCAGGCCTAGAGACAGGAGGTCCTAGGTTCAAATCCGGCCTCAGACACTTCCCAGCTGTGTGACCCTGGGCAAGTCACTTGACCCCCATTGCCTACCCTTACCAATCTTCCACCTATAAGTCAATACACAGAAGTTAAGGGTTTAAAATTAAAAAAAAAAAATAAACCCAGGATTTACATAAACATAATTATAAGGCACTTTTTGCACACATAAAGTCAGACCTAAATAATTAGAATATTAATTGTTCATGGATGGATAGAGTCAAAATAATTAAAATGACAGTTAATCTACTAATCTAAACTAATCTACTTATTCAATGCCATACCAATTAAATTACCAAAAAATTATTGAGTTATAAGAAGTAATAACACATTCCTAAAGCCAAGACCTGACTTAAACAGAAAATTTGATGCCCAAACATAGAACTCAAGAGAATCACCAAAAAGTAATTAAGAAAGGGAAAAAAAAACCCAAATAAAAATTTTTTTTCTTAAGTGACCTAATAAGTTTGAATGATTTGTATTTGTATAAGATGATATTGGTAACTCTTAAAAATTGTTATTATCATCAGGGAAGGTAGAATAAATATACTTAGGGGGAACAGTGACAAACTGTATAGGATGAAATGCCAATATATATATATATATATGTAT
>NW_025344651.1:0-3975 GCF_016433145.1 Gracilinanus agilis
GAGGGGGGAGTAGGGGTTGGGGACAGGGGATGGGCTGAGGAGAGGGTGTGTCAGGAGCGCTTTCATAGGAGGAATCCTCGAAGGCAGAACTATTGAGGAATAATTCTCTCTTTTGTTGGAACGTCTTTTTAAACTGTTTCCTCCTTCTTAAATGCTTAGCATGGTTTTTTATATAAGCCAGCAGTTGCTCTAGGCCTTCCTCCATATTCTCCATTCTCTTCTCCATCTTACTAAATCTCTCTGATTTAGTGTCATCCAGCTTCTCTGTTATATTTCCTATTTCCTTCTCTATCTTACTAATTCTCTCTGAGTTAGTGTCATCCAGCTTCTCTGGCAGTTTCTTTTGAGAGAAGTAAAGATAAACTATTCCTCCTACAATGAGTATTATCACACTTACTATCACACCTACATACAGTGCATCAAACAGTCCTTGCAATGTATTTTCTGGTGTTGCTTTTCCAAAACAAATCATCGTAACAGTCCATAATATGGACTGGATCCAGAGTCTTATAGTTTGAATTCTAGTATTTATTTCCTCAGTAATGCTTCGAAACCCCCACATTCTTACTCACAGTAGATATCACTAGTGGGCACGGTCTTCCTTTCACTAAGGGTTGGGCTATAGAACTAGTTGTATTGTTTTGGGTCAAGGCTTCCTTTTGTTCCTGCCTGGCTGAGGACAAAGGCTATAGCCTGAGGCTGAGTACTAGAGATAAAGCTCTTTGAGGGTAGGCAGGGCTTTTCCTGAGGCAAAAGTTGGGAGTGTCTTTCAAAAGCTAATTTTGGTTCTGGGAGGCTCTATTGGATTATAAAAGTCTGAAGAATTTCTTTTCTTTAAAGTTATTTGCCTTCTACAGTGGGAGAAAAAGAAAAACGGCTTTTTAAATTCTAGCTGGCCCCACCAGGCTTTTGCTTTTTCTAAAGATTTTAAAACTAAAAGTACGGTTTGAAATAGAACAGAGTTTTAGCCTATTTGTAGCCTAAAAAATTTTACTCTCCCTAATTCTACCAAATAAGTCTAGTGCCTCCTGCTTCTATTTGGCTGCTTTTAAATCTTATTCAGGTGTGCTCCTGGCCTGGCTAGGAGAACTGAGCAGTCCTTCCCAGGTGTGGCCAAGGCCTCCTACTAGGCTTAGTTCTTTCCTTAAGACAAAGAGGCAACCTAGCTAAATTTTCAGGGTCCCCAGGTTTTTTTTGATCACACCAATCTAGCAGCATTATATCGACCAAAGCTCCACGGCGTGCTGTGAGAAGGCTGACTTAAGGATAGGTATAAAGAAGAATTCAAGAAAATTCAGAAAGATTGAGGGAGTTCGAGAGACCGAGTGGTCAGCCAAAAATGTAAGAATTAAAATTTAGTTATTATAGCTATATATTAAAATTATGTGGCCGCCAGGAATCAACAATTCAGGTTGATTCCGTAATTAAATCAGACCCAAGTCAGCATCGGGTTGAGGAGTTTATTTACAATCAGGAAGGTAAGTAGGGATAAAGAGAAGAGGGAGGTTAGAAGTCTAAATAAATGAAGCTGTAAGCCGCAAGGCCCAACAGCCGGATAGGCAGTTTAGAATTGGCCCAGCTAGGCCAAGGAAGCCAGCCTAACTTACCCACATGACAATACAGAGTATAAGCTGTCTGTGGTCTCAGGAGATGCTTCTTCCTCCAGTTCCAGACGGCAACTGCCCCCACAGGAAGTTCACTCACTTACTTAAAGAGATCGTGTCTTTCATCACTTCCTGTGGTCCACCTCTAGTTCAAATGGACAAATGGCAGTTTCTACATTGATTTGGACTGCCCAAAGGGCAGTTCCTTATTCTTGATTTGTTACTTATTGTCACGTGTGGGTAACTCGTCTCCCCTCCCCACTAAGGGAGGTGGGAGTGACATCATTAGCACGCCTGGGTTGAGTAGATTTTTGACTATTAATGGATCGAACTAATTCTATTTGCACACTTTAAAGTACTTACCTTCTACTGTGGGCAATTAATTGAAAAAACATATGATTGAGACAATAATTGCATACTTAAATGGAAAGAGTTGTTGAATCTCTCCAGCATATATCTCTTGGTAATATCATCATTATTAGTAATGTAAGCATATGTCTTACTTGCCAAAATGAGAGAGATGACTGACAAAAGCAACACTGATTTAGATTATGTGAAGATGGAATTAGCTCTCCCCTATTTATTTTTTAGAGTTTAGCAATCAGGAATGTAAACATCCCACCCCACTTAGAATTAAGTGGTGAGGAATGAGGTCTATAATCCACGTGTGCTAGTGAGTGATAAATCAAAAATAACTTCCCCGGCTTCCGGGTTAAGATGGCGGCAGAGTAAGAGGCAGCTCTTAACCTCTCCTGACCGAAACACACAAAACTCCTCAAGGGGACATAAAAACAAGTCCAGACGAACGGAGGAACCCCACAACAGGGCACAGCGTGGAAGGTACGTGGAATCGAGACATTTCCAGGCTATAAAGGGCTCTCACTTAATCGCGGGCTGAGCAACCGCCCCACCCCCACCCCCTCCACACTCATCTATAGCTCCGAACCCAGCTAAAAAGAAATAGAGCAAGTTTGGGGCACCCATCGAGTCATCAGCAGCTCCGGGACCTGTTCCTGAGAGCAGCAAGACTTAGGACCCCATTAAGTCAAAAAACGCACGCGAAATCTGAGCGCGGGAGCAGAGAGTGGACGCTGGGCGCAGGCGTGGGTGGAGGCAGACACAGACAGGAACTAAAGCTCTGAAAACCTGAGTGGGGAACCAGTGCAGACGGGTATACGACTGTGGAAGCAGCTCCCTGAGACTTGTAAAGGAACCTCCTGCACAGGATCAAGCAAGGGGGTTTACCAGGGGGCTTGACCTTGGAAAAAACCAGAACTCAGACCTCAGGAACCAATAGAGCACGAACAGACACTGAGCGCGAGGATAAATCTGAGAAGCTGCTGGGCTAATGATGGCTACTCAGTCACAGGAAGTTCAGAAGAGAAAGAATAATAAGAAGAAGAAAAAGAAGTCTTTAACACTCGACAGCTTTTACACAGAGAAAATCCAGACAACCGAGCAAACAGAGGAGGAGAACAAACAAGCATCCAGACCCTCCTCAAATAAGGAAAACCCCTCACAAGCTATGGAAGAGTTCAAAACTGAGATTTTGAGGAAAATGGAAGAGATCTGGCAAGAAAATAACAGTTTAAAAGGTAGAATCTTGCAACTGGAAAGTGAGGCTCAGAAACCAAATGAACTGATAAGCAAATTGAACACCAGAAATGACCAGATTGAAAAGGAATACCAGAAGATTATGGCCGAAAACCAGAAGATTAGGGCCGAAAATCAATCCCTAAAGGCTAGAATTGAGCAACTGGAAGCTAATGATCTCTCAAGACAACAAGAACAAATAAAACAAAGTCAAAAGACTGAAAAAATAGAAGGAAACATGAAATATCTCAATGAGAGAGTGACAGACCAAGAAAACCGGTCTAGAAGAGACAATTTGAGAATAATTGGCCTTCCAGAAAAACCAGAAATTAATAGAAACCTGGACTCCGTACTAAAAGAAATTATTCAGCAAAATTTCCCTGAAGTCCTACAACAAGAGGGCAATATAGACATCGAAAGGATTCATAGAACACCCACTACATTCGACCCAGAGAAGAAATTGGTTAGAAATATTATTGCCAAATTCAAAAGCTTTCGAGCAAAAGAAAAAATCTTACAAGAAGCCAGAAAGAGACAATTCAAATATCAAGGAGCACCAATCAGGATCACACAGGATCTGGCAGCCTCCACGCTAAAAGACCGTAAGGCTTGGAATACAATATTCAGAAAGGCAAGAGAGCTGGGCCTGCAACCACAGATCAACTACCCATCAAAATTGACTATATATTTCCAGGGGAAAGTATGGGCATTCAACAAAATTGAAGAATTCCAGGTATTTGCACAGAAAAGACCAGGGCTAAATGGAAAGTTTGATATC
>NW_025344652.1:0-2392 GCF_016433145.1 Gracilinanus agilis
TTCTCTTCTCTTCTCTTCTCTTCTCTTCTCTTCTCTTCTCTTCTCTTCTCTTCTCTTCTCTTCTCTTCTCTTCTCTTCTCTTCTCTTCTCTTCTCTTCTCTTTCCCTCTCTATCCCCCTGATATTTTCCTTCTTCCTCAGAGGGCCTATTTGTCCAGCCAAGCTTCACTGTTAATTACAAAGTGACCTCCCTCTGCCTTCCATTCTCCAGCCTGAACCAGAAGCAGAAAGTAATGACCATAATAAGCCTCTGTATTTGTTGGGTGCTTTTGGTGAACCTCACAAAATACTTGAAGGGCTTCATCAGGCAGGACTCATTATCCCCCATTTTACAAATGAGGAAACCCCCAGGCACAGAGGAGATAAGAGAATACTGGTCAGGTCAGGAATCATTACAGGGCCAGGAAGGTAGGTTCTGTGTGAGGCTCCTGGCTGGGACAGGTGGATTTGGTGGTCCCACTGGGCTGATAGAACATCCCTTTCTTTCCCCTACTCTCATCATCTGTTTGAGCCAAGGCTGGGTTGGCTAATCCCCAGACCCATTATTTTGCTGTAACTTGTTTGCAGAAGGCTCAGGGACCTCACATCTGCCCACAGCTTTATCTTGTGCAAATGTCAGACGGAAAGCTACATTTCAATCAGAGCCTTATCTAATCTGATCTGTAGTCCAAGATAGAGACAGGCTTTATGCTTGGACTCCCATTCCCCCTACCAGGATGCTCCCCATCCCTTCCTAGAGGGAGGAGATCTCTGAGGTGTGAAGCAGTTGCTACTGGAGAGTCAAAGTCTCCTTCCTACAATCTCTCACAATCTCTCCTTCACACTTATTACTGTGTAAAGGAATTTCCTAGCCAGTCTCTTCTATTGATTCCTCATAGCAGTCCTGTGAGGAATTGGGATAAAGATTATCCCCATTTTACAAAGTAGGAAGTCTGAGAAGACATACCCCAAAACATACAGATGATAATGTCCAATCACTCCACAGCTACCCACTTCTATGCTCTGATCTGCCCTCTGTTTGAAGGGAAGGAGATGCCCTTCAGTTGGTTGCTCCTTTGCTTCAGGGAAATGGTGTCCTCCCTCACAGAATCTTGGCACCAGAAGGGACCCTAGGCATAACTCAGAATTTCTTCCACACTCCTTTGGACAAGTCATCATCTTGCCTCTATTTGGAAACTGACTATCTCTAGAGCAGCACTTCCACTTTTGGACGGCTCCCATTGCTGGGAGTTCCCTCTCCTAGGAAACTAACAGAGCCCTGGGCTCATGGATTCAGGCTTCACTACCAACTTGCTGTGTGACCCTGGGCAAGTCCTTTCCCCCCTCTCTGGGCCTCTGTTTCCTCATTTGTAAAATGGAGAGAATTCTGTTTTATGCCTTCCTTCTAGTGGTATTAGGAATATTTACATAGGTAATATTTTATAAAATGATTTGAGCTCAGAAGAAAGGGTTGAGAAATAGTGATTTGTACTATTTATTTATTGACAATATACACCTTCACCATGGAGAATGGTCATTCTTCCTGAGTGCTTTGTTCCTTTCCTGGGAAGGTGTAACAGGGACTGACTAGGAAGTGCTGTCACCCCTCAAAATGATACATAGTTCTCCACCCTAAATTTTTTTGAAAATTTAATATAGCCTCAATATTACCAGTGTACCTCACTTTGCACACAGATTATTCTTGAAAAGTCATGATTTAATTGGTACATTATATCATTTTTTTTTAACATTTATTAATAATCATTTTTAACATGGTTACATGATTCATGCTCCTATTTTCCCCTTCACCCCCCGCACTCCCCCCACCCATGGCCGACGCACTTTTCCACTGGTTTTGTCATGTGTCCTTGATCAAGACCAATTTCCCAATTGTTGGTGGTTGCATTGGTGTGGTAGTTTCGAGTCCACTTTTTTTTTTTTTTTTTTTTTTTTTTTTTTTTTTTTTTTTTTTTTTTGTTTCCTCTCCTGCAGTCCTTCCTCTGAATGTGGGTAGCATCTTTACCATAAATCCCTCAGAATTGTCCTGGGTCATTGCATTGCTGCTGGTACAGAGGTCCATTACATTGGATTTTACCACAGTATATCAGTCTCTGTGTACAATGTTCTTTTGGCTCTGCTCCTTTCGCTCTGCATCAGATCCCGGAGGTCTCTCCAGTTCGCCTGGAACTCCTCCAGTTTATTATTCCTTTTAGCACAATAGTATTCCATCACCCGCATATACCACAGTTTGTTCAGCCATTCCCCAATTGAAGGACATACCCTCCTTTTCCAGTTTTTTGCCACCACAAAAAGCGCAGCTATAAATATTTTTGTACATGTCTGTTTATCTATGATCTCTTTGGGATACAAACCCAACAATGGTATGGCTGGGTCAAAGGGCAGGCATTCTTTTA
>NW_025344653.1:0-1884 GCF_016433145.1 Gracilinanus agilis
CCTCGGCTCTAAGATGAGGGTGGACCATCGTGAGGAGGATCATCTGGGCTGAGGGCAGAAGGGCAGGTGGCGGTGCTCGACGCACGTCTGCTTCTGAGAACAAGGACGCCTCGTGCCGCCTCCTGGAATGGGCTCTGAGGTGAAAGAAGCTTGGAATGGAAGGAGGCGAACCTCCGCCGACGTCTGAATCCCATCGCAGCGTCCTCCCCAGAGGCCTTCCCCGGGATTCGTGCCTGGGAAGGAAGGCTCAAGGGGAGGCCGGCGGCTGCTCCATCTGAGCTAGCCTTTGGCCACCAAGCACGGACAGAGCCGCAGCGACAAGGCGCCGGAGCCAGAGGAAATGCATTTGGCCTTCTCGGCCCGGCACGGGGACTGCACAGCGATTAGCCAGCGACAGAAGGAAAACAAGGTATTGGAGGCCCCGAGTGCGAAGATCCCGCGTTCCGGAACGTGCGGGGAGCTCACCGCACCTGGACCCGGAGCCTCTGCCTTAAACGCAGGGTTTCTTTGCCTCTAATGTGCACCTTTTGTCCTAAAATCGACAGCTGTCGCAGCCAGCTCCCCTCACAGCAGAAGGCAGAGAAGCCCTTCCCTGCTGGCCTTGGAGGGGGGGCGGCTTTTTCTTTGCTCTGGCCCTGCCTGGGGGCTCTCAAGGCCTACTTTCTCTCCTCCTCAAGGCTGTTTCTGACTTTAATTCCACCTCAGTGCCTGGGAAGGACAGCATCCTCCCCTTCCTGGCCCTGAGCCCACCCCTGCCTAGACAGGTGGTGGCCTTTTCCTGGCACTTCCCACCCTCCTGGGCCAAGGGCCTGCCTGGCTTCTCCCTCTGTTTGTTACTCATTTGAAGCAGCGCTCAGACTAAGACAAACTGAGCCTGGTGGCTGATGTAGAACTGGGCGCCCACAAACCAGCCAGGGACCGAGCCACCTTTCCCGGGGGTGCAAACCTCCAGGGCCGCGGGAGCCTCTTTTCCCCGTTTCTCCACTTGGGAGGGGTTGCGGGTCCTCCAAAAATGAAGGAGAGGCTCCAGCTTCCCGGACAGCACCAGGCCTCCATTCAGCCAAGCCCCAGACCCACTCTCGGAGACCTTTGATCAGTCCTGCCTCGGTAAATGCAAAGAAGTGAAAAAGCAAACAGGGACGCTGCCCAGCTAGACGGGTCTCGGGAAATGGGCAGCTTGTCCACTGAATCTCGCAAGGCCTCTCCATCCACAGGAATCACACTGGAATATAAAAGCCGAGAAATCCTGACTGCAAGATGGGGGGGAGCGGGGAGAAGGCAGAGATGAGGCAGAGATCTTGCCTCAATCCTGCATTACAGGGTGTCTTCTCTGCAAGACTAAATGAGGCAACCCTGATGCCGTGAAATTCTGGAATAAAGAGGGTCAAGAGGGAACTGATCCTCCCAAGGCTACAGGCAAAGCCTCGTTCCCTGAGCCGGGGAACCACTTCTGACCCACAACGAATCACAACTGCTTGGCCCTCTGCAAAGAAGCTTCAAGAGCAAACCCGGGATTAATTACGACATTTTCAATTATCCTCCTCCTCCTCCTCCCAGCCAGAAGAATGGAGGCAAAATCAGGTACAATTTATCCTGTGATTTAGGCGTTGCCTGTGAATTGTGGAGAGGCCCTGGTGGGTCTGCAGCAAGCCCTAAGGCAGGTCCCTGTTTGTCCAATTAGAGCACAAGAATCCACCATGAAGTGTTTGAGCAAGATGGCATTTTCTAGATAAACCTAGCACATGGAGAAAGCAAGTCAAATACTCTGGAAGAGCCACTAAGAGAAGGCTTGGGTCCTCTGCCTCTCAAGCACATCACAAGGACCGTAGTATTGCAAGTATACCATCGAGAGAGAGAGAGAGAGAGAGAGAGAGAGAGAGAGAG
>NW_025344654.1:0-3430 GCF_016433145.1 Gracilinanus agilis
TCAAAACAAGACACTCCCTCCTGGCCCCAAACAGACCTGGGCTGCTTGGATCTGAGCAAGGAGCAGGCGGGCTGCAGAGCACAAGGCTGAAAAGAAGGAAGGAGACATGTTCACAAATTACATTTCGGACAGTCTGCTGAGAAGATTAGGATCAGGCCAGGGTTGGAAGCCAGCACAGGCTCTCACACAAACAGATCTTTGTAAAAAGAAAGAGGAGAAAGAAAGAGATGGAGCCTCAGACCAAAGGGAAATGGGAATGGAGAGAGGAGGGAGAAGAAGAAGGGAGGGAGAGAGAAATGGAGAGGAGGAGAGAACAGAGAACAGAAGAGGGCCTGGAAAGGATCCAGAAAAAGGGAGAGAGGCAGAGAAGAGGGGGTGGAGAAAGGAGAGAGGCACTGAGAGAGGATGAAAATGGGAGAAGAGGAAACCAGACAATATAAGGCAGGGAGACATGACACAGAGTGATGAAGAGTCCCAAGGAAAGAGACAGATACAGAGAGGGTTAGAGGAAAACTCTGAAAGGGGGAGGGAGGGAGATCTGGAGTGGGAGAGTCAGAGGTAAGGCTAGAGCTATGTATACAGGGAGTCACAGAGAGATAAGGAGATACAATCAGGGAGGACAGCCAGAGAAAGAAGGGAGGGGAGAAGGAAAAAAGTGAAAGTGGTTCCTTGAATGGGAAATGTGGTTTCTGCAAGGCTTCCTGGATTTTGGGATTATCCACAGAAAATGGTGTCTTGGGGGGCAGCTCAGTAGATTGAGAGCCGGGTCTAGACAGGAGGTCCTGGGTTCAAATCTGGCCTCAGATACTTCCTAGCTGTGTGACCCTGAGTTAGTCTTTAGTGCTTTTCTATATTGATTTTAAGATGGAAGATATGAGGAGAGAAAGAAAGAAAGAGAGAGAAGGAAAGAAGGAGGAAAGAAAAAAGAAAGGAAGGAAGGAAAGAAGGAAGGAAGATATAATACACACATACACACACACAAATGTTTCCCATGATAAAAATGTGTAACCCAGATCGAATCGCCTGCCAGCCCTGAGAGGGAGAAGGGCAGGGAGGGCCGGAGGTGAGATCCACCCTAGAACGTAGGAGAACTTATGTGAATATTGATTACATGTCACTGGTAAAAAGATAAATAAGTCAAAATGGAACCCAAAAGGAGGGGGTTGAACTAGATGGCCTCTGAGGCCCCTTTCCACTGGAGATCTCCTAACGCAGTCCTTGGCCTCCAAAAGTTTACATTCTTTGGGGGGAAATAACATTTATACAGAGAAAAATATACAGAGGAAATACAGGGTAATTCTGGCAGCCGAAGCCAGATTAGGAAAAGCCCCACGTACGTGTTACTTCAGCTGAACCTGGAAAGAAGCTAAGAGGTGGAGATGAGGACAGGGTATGTTCTAGTGAATGGGGGTTGGGGGTATAACCTCTGCAAAGGCCTGGAGGTGGGAAATGGAGTCTGTCAGAGTGAGGAATGGCAAGAAAGTCAATTAGGCTGGCTTAGAATGAGTGAAAGGGCCCATACCTGGGGGGAATGGGGGTCTGCCTTGGCTCAATACATCTTTCTTTCTTTTCTTTCCTTTTCTTTCTATGAAAGTAAGCCTAAGAGTCCGGAACCCTCTAGGCTGGCATCCACGCCCCCTGGCTTACTCTGATGAATCAAACTCCAAGCAGGAATGAAACCTGGTCAGGTAAAGATCAGAGATTAGAACTAGAAGGACCCTAGGTTGGGAGTCACTGACTCCAAGCCACTCATTTTACAGATGAGGAAACTGAGGCTGAGAGGCCAAGTCCCCCCAAGCCCTCGATCACCCCGGTAGTGAGAGTCTGAGAAGTGATTCCAACCCAGGTCTTCCTACCTCCATGTCTAATGCTCCAACCTTTATATTTCAAAATTCTTTGCTTTCCTCCATCTTTATTGACTACCAGTTCCCATGAGCCTCCCCTTCTCTTTACCACAGCCTCTGGATCTCATCATTTTGCTCAGTTGTTATATTTCCCAGTAGGGCAATCAACACTTTGGGGCAAAAGCTTGGTTCCCTACAAAAGAAAAAAGGAAAAGATCTAAATTGGAAACCAAGGGATGAAGGCTAGACCAAAGGTAGTTTCCCAAACCCTCTATTGCCAGGTCGGGAACATGATGTTCTCAGGAGTTTTGAGATCCAAGGAGCTGGGATGAAGGAGGAGGAGGAGGAAGAGGAGGCGAGGGCAGGTCAGTACTGGATCGGGGGATCCCGTCAGTGGGTAGATAGTTGGTGTGACTCAACCTCAAGTCTCCTCAAGGCTTTGATGGAGATGACACAGCCTCTCCTGTACTGGCATGTTGACCTGGTTCTAGGTCAGAGTCATCAAAGCTCTCCTGATTCAGATGCAACTTAGCCTTCATTTCCCTAAACACACCCAAGAAAAACTGGGATTTTTCTAAATAACTATGGATCCTCAGGATCATAGATTTCAAGCTGGTGGGCACCTTCTAGGTCTTGGGATCATGACGTCCTAGATGGAAGGGACATCAGAGTCCAACCTCCTCATTAGACAGAAGAAGAAACTGAGACCTGAAGAGGAGAACTTATCCATCCTCAATTGAAATTTGAATCTGGGTCCTACCATGTTGTCTCTACCATCTCCTCATTTTAGAGATGAGGAAATTCTTTAAGGCAAACCTCCAACTTCATTACCATGTTTGTCTATTGTGAAAGGATTTTTTTATTGCCTTTGTCTATTTTGAGTTAATCAACCAAGAACTAAAAGTACCCCTACTTAACAGTTAGTAACTTTTAGTTCTTGATTCATTAACTCAAAATAGACAAAGGGAACAACAAAAAAAAAATCCTTTCACGCTGTCTAAGCTAGCCCTCTTTATGTTACTCAAGAGACTTTGGGCTTATATAGATCAGGTCTGATCTTGGGGTCCTCTAGACACCTCCTCCCCATTCTTACAATGTTTTACTCTAGAAAAATCTCCAAATAAGGCTTGGATTCAGTTCTCGTCTAGGTTTCCCCAAATGTGGGCAACAGCATTGCTAATTCTTGAACAAGTGCTCAAGGTTCTAGAAGCATTTCAGATATAGGACAGCCTTTATTTCAGCCTCATACAAAATGCTGTAAGAATGTGAGACAAAAATAAATGAATACTTGTTTTTAAAGTAATGTGAGACAGAGTCTCTTTCAGACTTTGAAGGGACACGTCAGAAGCCAAGTGATCAAGGCTAGACCAAAGGAGGTTTCCCAAACCATCTTTTGTAAACTAAAGCAAGTCAGGAACCTGCACATGAAGAGATCAAGAATTCAACTGAGCCAACAGCAGAGACAGTAACTTTTGTCCCTGGAATGAATTGGGGGTCTCTCTGGGTTTTGCTTGGGTCTGTAGGTTTTCCTGCACTCTTTCATCTACTTATAAGAATGGAAGAGTGATGAGTTGGGTTTTTTTTTT
>NW_025344655.1:0-1765 GCF_016433145.1 Gracilinanus agilis
CCCTCAGAATTGTCTTGTGTCATTGCATTGCTGCTGGTACAGAAGTCCATTGCATTCGATTTTACCATAGTATATCAGTCTCTGTGTACAGTGTTCTTCTGGCTCTGCTCCTTTTGCTCTGCATCAATTCCTGGAGATCTTTCCAGTTCACCTGGAACACCTCCAGTTTATTATTTCTTTGAGCACAATAGTATACCATCAACAGTATATACCACAATTTGTTCAGCCATTCCCCAATTGAAGGGCATACCCTCCTTTTCCAGTTTTTTGCCACCACAAAAAGCGCAGCTACAAATATTTTCGTACAGGTCTGTTTATTTATGATCTCATTGGGGTACAAACCCAACAATTCTATGACTGGATCAAAGGGCAGGCATTTTTTATAGCCCTTTGAGCATAGTTCCAAATTGCCAGCCAGAATGGTTGGATCAGATCACAACTACACCAGCAATGCATTAATGTCCCAATTTTGCCACATCCCCTCCACCATTCATTACTCTCCCCTTCTTTCATTTTAGCCAATATGCTAGGTGTGAGGTGATAACTCAGAGTTGTTTTGATTTACATTTCTCTAATTATTAGAGATTTAGAACACTTTCTCATGTGCTTATTGATACTTTTGATTTCTTTACCAGAAAATTGCCTACTCATATCTTTTGCCCATTTTTCAATTGGGGAATGGCTTGATTTTTTATACAATTGATTTAACTCCTTGTATATTTGAGTAATTAGACCCCTGTCATTGTTTTTTGTTATAAAGATTTTTCCCAATTTGTTGTTTCCCTTCTGATTTTGACTACATTGTCTTTGTACAAAAGCTTTTTAGCTTGATCAAATCAAAACCATTTAATTTGCATCTTGTAATTTTCTCTACCTCTTGCTTGGTTTTAAAATCTTTCCTTTCCTAGAGATCTAACAGGTATACTATTTTGTGTTCACTTAACTTATTTATAGTTTCCCTCCTTATATTCAAGTCATTCATCTATTCTGAAGTTATCTTGGTGTAGTGTGTGAGATGTTGATCTGAACCTAATCTCTCCCATGTTGTTTTCCAAATTTCCCACCAGTTTTTGTCAAATAGTGGATTCATGTCCCAAAAGATGGGCTCTTTGGGTTTATCATACACTGTCTTGCTGATGTCATTTAACCCAAGTCTATTCCACTGATCCTCCCTTCTCTCTCTTATCCAGTACCATATTGTTTTGATGACTGCTGCTTTATAGTATAGTTTAATATCTGATACTGCTAGGCCCACTTCCTTCACATTTTTTTCATTATTTCCCTTGATATTCTGGATCTTTTGTTATTCCAAATGAAATTTGTTATAGTTTTTTCTAATTCAGTAAAGAAATTTTTTGGTAGTTTGATAGGTATGGCCCTAAATAGGTAATAATTTGGGTAGAATGGTCATTTTTATTATGTTAGCTCGTCCTACCCATGAGCAATCAATGGCTTTCCAATCGTCAAGATCCAGTTTTATTTGTTTGGAAAGTGTTTTATAGTTGTTTTCATATAATTGCTGTGTTTGTTTTGGTAGATAGATTCCCAAGTATTTTATATTGTCTAGGGTAATTTTAAATGGTGTTTCTCTTTCTACCTCTTGCTGCTCTAATGTCTTAGAAATGTATAGAAATGCTGATGATTTATATGCATTTCTTTTGTATCTTGCAACTTTGCTAAAGTTGTTGATTATTTCTACTAGCTTCTTAGTTGATTCTCTAGGATGTTTTAAGTAGACCATCATATCATCTGCAAAGAGTGATAG
>NW_025344656.1:0-4029 GCF_016433145.1 Gracilinanus agilis
CTCTCTCTCTCTCTCTCTCTCTCTCTCCTACATTAGGCTTCCAACCTCATCATTCAACTAAAAAACATTCTCTCCCCAAATTATCGTTGACCTCTACGTGGCCAAAGCCAATGGCTTTTTTTCAGTTCATCCTGAAGCTTTTGCCTCTTTGTCAATCATCCTCTTCCCCAGGATCCTCTGTGCCCTCCGAGTTTGCATGACGCTGCTCTCTCCTGAGTCTCCTCCTACCTCTGATCTAAGCCCTCTTCTCCTTTTATGTGATTTCATTTAGTGATCTCATCAGCTGCCATGGATTCAATTATCATCTCTCTGCTAATGGTTCTCAGATCTACTTATCCGACTCTAAACTAACCTAATCTTCGGTCTCACATCTCCAGCTGCCTATTGAACATCTCCAACTGGCTGTGTGTCACATAGACATCTTAAACTTGACATGTCCCAAATGGAACTAGTTATCTCTCCTCCAAACTTCCTGTTCTCCCAGACCTTCCCCTCTTCCCTGTTGCTGTCAAGGAGACCACCTGGGCTTACAACCCTCAAATCTTCACTCTTCCTTTCTCAACCCACCCCTCACACCATCCTCATATCCCATTCGTTGGCGTGTCCTGTCAGTTCTACCTTTGGAACATCTGTCAGGCATTCTCCTCTTCTTTTCTCTGCAGCTGCCCCTGCCATAGGGCAGGTCTATCATCTCATGCCTAGACTACTGCAATACCCTGCTGGCACGTCTCCCTGCCATAAATCTCTGCACTCCAGTCCATGGGTCTCTGCCACACTCAGCAGCTGGCAGAGTGATCTCTCAAAAGTGAACCAACCATCTCACCCCCAGCTCCTACTCAATAAACTCCAGGGGCCAGGATCCAGTGGAAAATCTTGTTTGATCTTGTTTGATGTTCAAAGCCCCTCCGAACCTGATCCCTTCCCACTTTTCCAGGAATCTACAGACTTCTTCCTACCATATGAGCACCTTCACAAAAATTGACCATATGAGATAAAGACCTCACTAAAAAATTCTGAGAAGCAGAAATACTCAGCACAGACAATGCAATACCAATTATAGTCAATAAAGTGTGCTTACAGAATGAATTAAAAATTAACAGGGGTGGGGGTAGGCAGCTAGTTGGCTCAATGGATTGAGAATCAGGCCTAGATATGGGAGGTCCCAGGTTCAAATCTGGCCTCAGACACTTCTTAGCTAGGTGACCCTGGGCAAGTCACTCACCCCCATTGTCGACGGCCTATGGGCCAGATGTAGCCCCCTGAAATGTTCTATCCAGCCCATGACATTATTCCTAATCTGACCAATACAACGAGTAGGGTACAATACGATGAAACTTGGAAAGAGTTGCCTTAGAAACAGACTGACATGAGCATTTCCTTTCCTTTGGCCCCCTCTTTCAAAAGTTGGCCCGTCACTAGTCTAGCCCTTACCGTTCTTCTGCCTTAGAACCAATACACAGTACTGATTCTAAAAAGGAAGGTAAGGGTTTTTTAAAAAAAAGGAATTGAGGGGCAGCTGGGTAGCTCAGTGGATTGAGAGCCAGGCCTAGAGACGGGAGGTCCTAGGTTCAAATCCAGCCTCAGACACTTCCCAGCTGTGTGACCCTGGGCAAGTCACTTGACCCCCATTGCCTACCCTTACCACTCTTCCACCTATAAGTCAATACAGAGAAGTTAAGGGTTTAAAATTAAAAAAAAAAAATTTTTTTTAAAAAGGGAATTGGAAGGTGCAACTAGGATAGAGCTCCAGGCCTGGAAACAAAAGGTCCTGGATTCAAATATGATCTCAGTCACTTCCTAGTTGTGTGACCCTGGGCAAGTTGCTTAACCCCAATTACCTAGCCCTCACTGCTCTTCTGCCTTGGAAACAATATACAGTCTTGCTTCTAAAATGGAAGGTAGGGAGTTAGAGGAAAAAAAGATGGAGACAATTAGATGACTTAGTGGATAGAGAACCAAGCCTAGAGACAATAAGTCCTGGGTTCCAATCTAGCCTCAAACACTTGCTAGTTGGGTGACTCTGGGCAAGTCACTTCACCCCCATTGCCTAGCCACCACTCTTCTGCCTTGGAAACAATACACAGTAGTGATTCTAAGACAGAAGGTCAGGGTTTAAAAAAAAAAAAAAAGATGAGATTCTGGGAAGATGGCGGCTTAGACGGAGCCAATCTTAAAACCTCCGCACCCTTACATACCGAGAAAGAAAACAATGCACTTTGAGAAGAGGACCAAATCTAACAACGGGACAGAGCAGGGGGAACCCTACTGCTGGACAGCTAAAGAAGTACGCCAAGAAAAAGGTTTGAATTCTTAAACTGTTGGGTCTGAGGGCATAGAAGGGGAATCCCAGGACACCTCCCCCACGTGCTGTGCCGAGTCTCCAGTGGCCCCCAGGGCAGGCAGGTGCACCAGCCCAGAGAGAGGGCCTTGCTGGCGCTGAACTCAAGGAGTTGAACACAGGCACTGGGGAGGTGACTGGAGGAAAAAGCCAAAGAAACATAGCAAAAACGCCCGGAAGATGGTGGCTTAGAGAGAGCCAAACCTCAGACCACAGACCACTTGGCTTCGTCACACCGAGATAGAGAATAAAGTGTTTCAAGAGGAAAGAAAACCAGATCAAACACAAGGACAGAGTAGGGGACCCTACTGCTGGACAGCTCAGCTCAGCGAAAACACTCCTTCTTGTCCCCCAACTTTTTTTCTCCTCTTGAGGTTTTAGCCTCAGGGCAGATTAAGCAGTACAGACTAATCCAATCAATACAAGAAGTCTTCAGAGGGCAGAGAAAGTAACTACCAACCTCCATTGCCAGCTGGGGGGAAGATCTTTCATCAAAGATCATTAAATACATCTGCTCAAACTAGCAGAACAGAAAAGGAAAAAATATGAGTAAATAATAGAAAAAGAGAAAAGAAATTACAATTGACAGCTTCTTTCAAGGAAGTGAAAAGAGAGCAAATGAAATAGAAATAGAAGAAGAGGAAGAAGTTCCAGTGAATTGGACACAGGCTTTGAAAGATCTCAAAATTCAATTAACTCAAGAACTTCAGGAACTCAAAAAGCAATCAAGAGAGAGCTGAAGACAATTTGAAAAAGGAAATACATAAATTAAAACAAGATAATAAAGTCTTAAAAGCCAGAATTGGCCAGCTTGAAAATGAAGCAAAGAAGGCAAAAGATGATCTACAAAGAATATCAGACCAGAAGGAGAAGGATGGCCAAAAAGCCAGGGATGAAATTCAGTCTTTGACAAATAGAACTCAACAACTAGAAGCAAATGACTTCACAAGGCAACAAGAATACATAAAACAAAATTTAAAAATGAAAATTTTGAGAATATGAAACACCTCATTGATTCAACCAAAGATCTGGAGAACAGAGCTAGAAGAGACAATTTAAGAATTATTGGTTTACCAGAACATCATGATAAAAGAACAAGTTTAGACATCATCCTACAAGAAATTATCAGAGACAATTGCCCTGACATTCTCGAACAAGAGGGAAAAGTGGAAATTGAAAGGATCCACAGATCACCTCCTACCTTTAATCCACAACTGACAACATCCAGGAATATTATAGCCAAATTCAAAAACTACCAGACTAAAGAAAAAATATTACAAGCTGCTAAAAAGAAGTCATTCAGATATCAGGGAACCACAGTTAGGATAAGACAGGATCTGGCTGCATCTACATTGAAGGACCAGAAGGCATGGAACATAATATTCCGGAAAGCAAGAGAACTGGGTCTACAACTAAGAATCAACTATCCAGCAAAACTGAATATATTTTTGCAGGGGAAAGTATGGTCATTCAATAAAATTGAGGACTTCCAAGTGTTCATAAAAAAAGACTAAAGACAATTCTGAGGGATTTATGGAAAAGAAAGCTACCCACATTCAGAGGAGGAACTACAGGAGTGGAAACACAGAAGAAAAACAACTGCTTGAACATATGGGTTGATGTGGACATGATTTGGGATGTAGACTCTAAAAGACCACCCCAGTGCAACTATCAACAATATGAAAATTGGT
>NW_025344657.1:0-1355 GCF_016433145.1 Gracilinanus agilis
ACTATATACTTCCAGGGGAAAGTATGGGCATTCAACAAAATTGAAGATTTCCAAGTTTTTGCACAAAAGAGACCAGGACTAAATGGAAATTTTGATACCCAACCACAAAAATCAAGAGAAACATGAAAAGGTAAATAAGAAACAGAGGGAAAAGAAAGAAAGCTCATAAATTTTTTTAATTGACTCTTTAAGGGCTTAAAGAAGATCTAATTATCTGTATTACTAGGTGGAGAAATGCTACGTATAATTCTCTGTAGTGAACTCTATTCATTATTATAATATTCACTATTATAGCAACCAGAAGAATAATTCATAGGGAGAGGACAGGATACTGAATGGTCTAAGATGACATGGGGGGTGGGAAAGAGGGGGGAACAGTAGGGGACACCAAGAAAAATCTGAGTAAATAAGAAAAATAGGATATTCTATTACACACAAAGAGGGCATGGGAAGGGGAGGGGATAAATACTATCACAAGAAGGAGAGGAAGAGAGCATTAAGAGGTAATAATCAAACCTTACTCTTAGTGTAATCAACCGGGAGAGGGAAGAGTGACTTTATTATCCATTTGGATAAAAAACTTTATCTAACCCTACTGAGAAAGTCAGAAGGGATAAACCAAGAGGAGCGGGGGAGTGGGGAGGTCAAAAAAGGGAGGGGAGAAGAAGGGTGAGGGAATTCATTAGGCCTTTAAAAAACAAAAAGAGGGGAATAACAAGGGAGGGGGAAGAATGGGAAGTCAATCAAGGGAGGGGATAAGGGATACCGGCTCAAAGTGAACCACTGGTTTAAAAAAAAGAAAATAGTGTAAGAAGAAGGGGTGGGTCTAAGGGAGGATACAAAAATGTCAGTGAATGCACAACTGACAATTGTAACTCTGAATGTGAATGGGATGAACTCACTCATAAAACGGAAGCAAATAGCAGAGTGGATCAGAAACCAAAATCCTACCATATGTTGTCTACAAGAAACACATATGAGGCGGGTAGACACACACAAGTTTAAGGTTAAGGGCTTAAGTAAAATCTTTTGGGCGTCAAATGAGAAAAAGAAGGCAGGAGTGGCTATTATTATCTCTGACAAAGCCAAAGTAAAAATAGATATAATTAAAAAAGACAGGGAAGGTCATTACATCCTGATAAAAGGCAGTATAGAAAATGAGGAAATAACACGGCTCAATATATATGCACCAGGTGGTATAGCATCCAAATTCATAAAGGAGAAACTGGCAGAGCTCAAGAAGGAAATAGATAGTAAAATCATACTAGTGGGAGATCTAAATATTCCTCTTTCAAATCTAGATAAATCAAACTAAAAAATAAATAAGAAAGAGGTAAGAGAGGTGAATGAAGTCC
>NW_025344658.1:0-1470 GCF_016433145.1 Gracilinanus agilis
TGGCTCCAAGGCAGAAGAGTGGTGAGGGTGGGCAATGGGGGTCAAGTGACTCGCCCAGGGTCACACATCTGGGAAGTGTCTGAGGTCAGATTGGAACCCAGGACCTCCTGTCTCTAGGCCTGGCTCTCAATCCACTGAGCTACCCAGATGCCCCCTTCTGTTTAGCTTTTAAAGTGCCTCATGATGGGGTCCCCACTTGTCTTTCGGCCTTCTTTAGCCATTGCTACCCAAGCCCAGTCCCACCACCAAGCCTAGATCCTCTCCCTCCTCACTTTGGTTCTGCCTGCATGTAAGGACCCTATGGAGGTCTAGCTCCTAGCAGGGTTGATTCTGCCAGCCATAGAATAGCATATCATATCTAGTCTGGGGAAGGACGGATTGTTTTGGACGTGAGCTCTGGACAGCTAAGTGGAGGCCTGGTTTCTGCTCCTCGAGGTTAGGAGGCTGGAGCTCTCATCCATCACCTCTGGGGGCTGCTGATAGTTTGAGCAGCCATCCCTTTGGCCTGTCTGCTAGGATGAATAAGTGGTGGCTCTGCATTTGGGAACAGGCCTAAGGAGGTAGCTCTTATTATTCTCACAGGGAAATGAGGACTTTAGTCCTCGAGAAATCTGTGAGATTTATTTCCAAGCGTCCCAGACGACCTTGGTGCCTCCTTTTGTTTGGAATGTGCCTTGTCAGTAATGCAAAAAAGAGAAGAGAAAAAAATGTTGGCCAGGGTTGCCTTTTGGAGACCTTGAGCTCTCTCCGGAATATTTTTGTATAGTACCAACCCCGTGTTACTAATTTAGCTGGATTCCCTCTGGCCCATGGAAAAGGTTCGAGTGGGGATGCGGAGAAGATCTGGTTTCAAGATGGAGGCTTGCCTCCTCTCCAAGTTTGAGAAACGAATACCTGTATTCTACCTGTAAAGGTGAGGAGATTCTTGCTATCCTTTTGTCATTTGGCTGAGGGCCGCATTTTCATTTGTTTAAACAAAACCCATGAAAAACCTGCCTTTCCAGACAAAGCACAGGTTTTTCAGTTCATGATGAAGAATCGTGGCCAGCTTCAGGATTAGTCTTTTCTCAGTTTCCCCAAAGAAATGACAAACACACGGATATACTAATAGCACTTCATTCATTCTTCCAAGTACTGTATGAGGTACCGATATTAGGATTTCCATTTTACAAGATGGGGCTTCCATCGCTGGTGAGTGTCAGAGGTGGGATTCCAACCCAGACCTCCCAGACTCTCGTAGGTCTTATCCATGCTGCTACACACAGATTCTTACACAAATAGATGTAAAGACAGAATCACACACACGGGAATAATAATAATAATAATAATAATAATAATAATAATAGCGATAAATTAATAACACGACACGTTCCAACCCCCAAACAAAGGTCGAGAGCCAGAGGGGTGCTGTCGGGGGAAAGGCAGTGTTCATTTTCTACCTGTTGGAGAGCATGTGAGTTATTAGTCTGC
>NW_025344659.1:0-2659 GCF_016433145.1 Gracilinanus agilis
CTTCGCTGGACCTGTAAAAATAGACAACTTCTAAATTTTTCAGGAATTTTGGGGATAAAAGAAATAGATGAACAAATGGTTAAAATTAGACGCATTGACAAAAAAACAATTTGGGGGGCTGTCCCCCACTGGCACAACAGTGTACAATTTAAAACAATACATACAACTCAATTTCAACTCCCCATAGTTCAATCAACTGCACCCCAAAGTTCAAAGTTTGGTCTTCATGGTACAGTGAAGGCTTTTCAGACATCTTCATGGTGTCTTCACCAAAACAAGTTCGTAGTCTGGATTCTGGGGAGATGGCAAGATCCTTATCCTGAAATTATTCTCAAAAGAATTTAAACCTTACATTATAGATTACAAAACATACATTTTCTTCTAAGATTTTATATAATTCCCCGTGAAATTACTCCTAAAAGAGTTAAATAAATATACATATTCTTTTACATTATCGAATTTTAAAAAACTTAACAGATATCCCCGTGAGGTAATTCTTAAACACACCTTTTTTTTTAAAAAAAAAAAGGTACCTCAGGTCAGCTAAGGATGAGTGGCTGAGTCCTGGGGGTTATATGAAGTCAATTGGCAAAATAAAAAGAATAAAATTCAAGAAAAAAGAAGAAAAATTAACTTGTAAATGTAAAATGTGCAAAATCTAGGGAAAATAAACTTAGACCTTTGAATGAAGGTCTAATTAAAGTGAATTCCGCAGTGTGCAATTACCCATCCAGGGCCAGGACTTAAGGAAAATGTCTCTCTCTGATCTGACTTATCATCAGCTTTTTAGGGAAGTGAGCCAAATAAATAACCAATCTTAGGTGCTTTCTAGGAATCTAAGTCGAGGGGACCCATGTCCTCTAAAGTTTTAGAAAAGACTGGGACTCCAGGACTCAACCCCAATTTTTCAAGCTCTAAAGTATTGGCATAGAACTGCTATTTTGCAGATCTTAGTCAGTCAAGTCTCTGACCATGTGCTTTCTTTAGCACTATTAATGGCTTTCATATTCCCTTCTGGAATCAGAGAGGCATTTAAAGCACAGTCCTATAGGCTCAGGTATTTGCTGTAGAATCAGAAAAAGGATAAATAATGATTATATATGTACTTCCAGTACAAGATGAGAAAAGGGAAAATCAATTTCTCTCATTAAAAAAAAGGTTTAAAAATCAAAAATATATATATATAGCTTAGAACTAGAAGGGTTATGTTACCCAAAAATGAGGTTTTCATTCTGTGAGTGTAAATGGATCTTACAAATAGCAGATTCACAGTGCACATTCAAATAGAGTACCATTATTTCCAATAGCACATTTTAAAACAATAAACAGTGATGTTTAAAATTATATACTTGTTACAACTTTTAACCCTTGGCAAATGCTGTTATTGCTTCCATAGAAAAAGTGATATTTAAAAAAGAAACCTTCTGGATAGGAATATACAGGAGCTCCTTGGCTTCCTGTTTTAAAAAAAAATCCTGGGTAGGAAATGCTTCTACCCATTTAAGGCAATAATATCTCTTATAATAAAATATATAAAAGCTTCTTCCTTTAAGACAACAATTCTTAAGGATTTAAAGTAAAAGTTAAAAAGATCTCTTGTAAAATTACAAGGTAATATTTAAAGCATGGAAACTTTCAAGGTTCTTTGCAATTACCAAGACAGAATAAATTTTAAAAGACATGTGCTCTATAAGATGTTCAAAGGTGGTACATATAACCGCATTGTTTTTGATACAGTAAGCTTTAAGTAAATTAGGAAATATAATAACATCATAAGCAGAAACTTCATTAGCGCAAAATGATTCAGTGCAACAGGAAAATCAACGAAATAAGCAGGATTAATTAACAAAAGTAATTAACAATATACAGTAAGATACAGTCTTTTTAAAACAGAAATAAAGCTCATTCAGTTCCAAGGTTTTTAAAAGTTCACCCCTGATTTCAATTTAAGGTTCTTTTGATTGAGTTCTGCTGAGTTTAAGGGTTTTTTTTTCTTTCTAAAAGTTCAAAGTTCTTCCCCTGAGTTCAGTTTTTAATCACAAGCAAGTCTGAATAGGCCATTCGGCCAATTAAGGGTAAACGCTAGGTCCACGTGGTGTCGGGTCATTGTAGAAAATCCCACATGTAGAGCTTGTGTGGGTGGCTAAATTAGGTCTTTAGAGAAACACGTAGAAGGCTAGAATGTCTCCTATAAGAAAGTAGAGAGGAAGGGGAATATACCCAAATGGTTTGCGTCAGAGCTGAAGCAGTCTCTGGAGGTCTCGATCTCAGCAAAGGTGGCAGGACTGGGTTCCTTCCCGAAAATCTCAGGTTCTGGAGCTCGGGGTTGAAGTGGAAGTGGTCAGGATCAGCAGCATCAGCAGCATCAGCGGCAGGAATGGAGATCAGTCAGAGACAGTCTGGCTGGGCTCCCGGGATTCTATCAGAGCCAGCAAGGGCCACCAGGCCCAGGGCATTGAGCAAAATAATTCGCAGCCCAGCAGCAATTAAAACCATTGTCTCTCTTCCCCGTAAAACAGCCTCTAGGCTGGGGAAAATCGGGAGAGGACTGGGCAAGGAAAAAAGTCGCTTCTGAGACTCTGGGTCCCAGAGCCACATGGCTTTTTCCTCTTAGGCTATCCAGAAAATTGAAAGTTCGAATTACTCCCGTGTGGTTCGC
>NW_025344660.1:0-7187 GCF_016433145.1 Gracilinanus agilis
TTATATATAACATATATAAATATATAACATATGTAAATATGTATTTATATATAATATATAACAAATATATAGAATATATATAAGCTTATATATTTATATATAAGTTAAAGTCACTAAGACTTTGGGGACACCTTATATACACAAGAGCCATTCAAAAACATACTCTAAATCACTAATAGTAAGAGAAATGCAAATTAAAACAAACCTGAGGCTTGCCTTCTTCTTGTATTTTTTAATTTTTTTTTAATTTTTGTTTTTTAGAAAAATTTTCCATGGTTACATGATTCATGTTCTTAATTTCCCCTTCACCCTCTCCAACCCCACCCCCATAGCTGACACCCATTTCCACTGGTTTTAACATATGTCATCAATCAAGACCTATTTCCATATTATTGATAGTTGCATTGGTGTGGTAGTTTCAAGTCTACATCCCCAATCATGTCCACATCAACCCATGTGTTTGAGCAGTTGTTTTTCTTCTGTGTTTCCACTCCTGTAGTTTTCCCTCTGAATGTGGGTAGCGTTCTTTTCCATAAATCCCTCAGAATTGTCCTGGGTCATTGCATTGCTGCTAGTACAGAAGTCCATTACATTCTATTTTACCACAGTGTATCAGTCTCTTTGTACAATGTTCTTCTGGCTCTGCTCCTTTCACTCTGCATCAATTCCTGGAGGTCTTTCCAGTTCACATGGAATTCCTCCAGTTTATTATTCCTTTGAGCACAATAATGTTCCATCACCAGCATATACCACAATTTGTTCAGCCATTCCCGAATTGAAGGGCATACCCTTATTTTCCAGTTTTTTGCCACCACAAAAAGCGTGGCTATAAATATTTTTGTACAAGTCTGTTTATCTATGATCCTTTTGGGGTACAAACCCAGCAGTGGTATGGCTAGATCAAAGGGCAGGCATTCTTTTATAGCCCTTTGAGCATGATTCCAAATTGCCAGCCAGAATGGTTGGATCAGTTCACAACTCCACCAGCAATGCATTAATGTCCCAGTTTTGCCACATCCCCTCCAGCATTCATTACTCTCCCCTTCTTTCATTTTAGCCAATCTGCTAGGTGTGAGGTGATACCTCAGAGTTGTTTTGATTTGCATTTCTCTAATTATTAGAGATTTAGATCACTTTCTTATGTGCTTATTGATAGTTTTGATTTCTTTATCTGAAAATTGCCTATTCATGTCCCTTACCCATTTATCAATTGGGGAATGGCTTGATTTTTTATGCAATTGATTTAGCTCCTTGTATATTTGAGTAATTAGACCCCTGTCATAGTTTTTTGTTATAAAGATTTTTTCCAAGTTTGTTGTTTAAATCACTAATAGTGAGAGAAATACAAATTAAAGCAAACCTGAGGTTTGCCTTCTTCTTGTAGAGGCTATGGGAAGACAGGCAATTAGCACAATGACTGTGGAGCTCTCAATTGATCTAAGTCTTCTGAATGTCTGTTTAAAAATATGCAACATAAATGACTAAAGTATCTAACTTTATGACGTAGCAATCCTATTACCCAGTTTATGCCCCCAACAAAGTCGGCAACAAACATCTAATATATATATATATATGATCACCCATTTTATAGTGAGCATATTTCTAATTCAAGGATAATGGGATGGGGTCAGCTAGGTGACTCAGTGGAGCGGTCAGCCTGGAGACAGGAGATCCTCAGTTCAAATCTGACCTCAGATGCTTCCTAGCCATGACGCTGGGAAAGTCACTTAATCCCAGTTGCCCAGCCTTTAACACTTTTCTGCCTCGGAATCAATACTCAGTATCAATTCTAAGACAGAAGGGAAGGTTTTTAGAAGAAGAAGAAAAGAAGAAGAATGAGTGTCTTTGGAGATAATTTTGCCCCTCCTAATTCAGCTTTTTTTCCCAGTTCTCCCACAAACAAATCTTTTGAACTAATTGATTATGTGACTATTTTCTGAATGCTTCATATCTTAAAATGATAGGCAACAAACCTCCCAAGTATAAGCATTCTACTTGTATTCTTAAATGATTAGGTGCTAAAGATATCAGTATAAATGGTTTACTAGAAAAGCTGACTTCCAAATATTCCTATTCTTTAAGGAGGTTTATATAGCTCACTTTTACAGAGTACTTTGGGGCTTACGGGATGCTTTTCTTCCAATAACCTTATACATTAGATAGTAAAAGGATTATTTACCTATTTTTCAGAAGTAAAAATTGTGGCATGCAAATAATTAATCTAAGATTACGTAGACTGACTCTTTCACCACTGTTCTTTCCACTACACCCTCAGTGGAGAGACCTATATTTAACTTTTGCATAGCAGGCATAGGTTATAAATTGAGTTTTTATTTAGCATTAGCAGAAAATATTTCTTTGAGCCCTCATCTCCATGAATTCATGGTTAGGGAACTGAGGTAAAAAGAAGAGTGTTTTCTTAAAATTTGCTGGGATGGGGGCTAAAGTTTCTGTAGTCTACTCAAAAATCTCACCAACAGTCCTCTGGCAGAATTTTTCTCAGGCATTTCATCTCCTTCTCTCTGCCCAAAAGGCAAAGGAGAGGGTAGGTCAAGGAGTGAGAGGGTTTGAGGCAGCAATTGTAGGAAAGAGGAAGATCAAAAGATTTCCATTCATTTCGGATAGGGAAAACACAAGGCAGAAGCAGGAGGCTTAAGGCAATCTCTGTAATGGTATCTGCAGATTGGGGCACACTGGGGTGACCTCTCCCTCCTACGGAGTGTGAAAATGCAACCCCAGTTGGAGACCTACTTCTCAAGAAAATTCTAGCTGTTCAACAAATGTTAAATTCCATACTGCTTAGTCGGCATAAAGAATGGCCATCAAATTACAAAATAATCCCTTTTTTGGAATCCAGGATCACTTTGGTCATCTTAAGAAGCCTTTGGACCCCATCTCAGAATAACTTTTTAATTGTATAAAATAAAACATGAGATTATAAAGAAAGGCAATTACAATATGTTGAAATATATTTATCAAAACATTTTAAATGAGCTCAAAATGTTAGAAAAAGAATGCCGAAAAATTGTTTTTATGTGTAATTAGGAAAGAAATAAAACATTACTGTAGAAAAAAATAGATTCAAGGACCCCAAGTTAAAAACTCTTGTATTAAGGGAACAACTTTATAAATTTGTCTAGTTTGTAAGAGTTGTATATAGGACTGTTAAAATGAGGTTTAGGGTTGAAACTACTGCTGAAACAAGTCAGAAAGACTGGAGTTCAAACCTGCCTCAGATATCTGCCATATCAGATACCTACCATATGTAAGTAGTCCTGGGCAAGTCAATAAACCTATCTGTGCCTCAGATTCCTCATCTATAATAATGTAGGATAAAAATAATACCTTTTTCAGAGGGTTATTGGGAGGATAAAATGAGATAACATTTGTAAAGAGTTTTGCAAACCTTAAAATGCTTTATCAATGTTAGAGCTAATACTGTTTTTATAAAGTGATGCCCAACCCTGAAACGTTTAGGAAATGTCTTGAGACATTTTGTCCTTTGCTATTAATCATTGGACTTCCTGTATAAGAAAGAAAATTATTTACCTTTTCATGTTTCTCTTGATTTTTGTGGTTGGATATCGAACTTTCCATTTAGTCCTGGTCTTTTCTGTGCAAATACTTGGAAATCTTCTATCTTATTGAATGCCCAAACTTTCCCCTGGAAGTATATAGTTAGTTTGGATGGTGATTGGATGGATGGATGGATTAGGTGATCCGTGGTTGAAGACCCAGTTCTCTTGCCTTTCTGAATATCATGTTCCAAGACTTATGAGAAAGAACACTACCTACATTCAGAGGAAGAACTGCAGGAGAGGAAACATAGAAGAAAAACAACTGCTTGAACACATGGGTTGAGGCGGACATGATTGGGGAGGTAGACTCGAAACTACCACACCAGTGCAACTATCAATAATATGGAAATAGGTCTTGATCAATGACACATGTTAAAACCAGTGGAAATGGGCGTCAGCTATGGGGGGGTTGGAGAGGGTGAAGGGGAAAGTAAGAACATGAATCATGTAACCATGTTAAAAATGAATATTAATAAATGTTTAAAAAAAGAAAGAAAATTCTCATTGATATGAAAATGGATGTTTTAAACTCTTCATTGGAAGTCAGTCCTAACCCTAAGCAGACTTAGACACTGACAGATGCTTTTGATTATTCTAGGGAACAAAATGAGGATATGAATAGACATCATTTAGCAGAAACAGCAACACAATTAATTGTTCAACAAAAAGGACAAAGCCTAAGTCCTTGAAGTCTGAGTACTTAGCACATATGAAATCTGGAAGCAACTTAAATTTCCCAAGTGTTTCCTCCACAGGTTAGGCTATTGGATAGTAGTCTAAGAAAAGAAACTGAAAGCCATCTTTTTGTAAAGAATGAAAACATGACCATTTAAAGGGAAGGTGGTGGTGTAAATTTCCCTAAAGGAAAATCTTAATAATTTTCTCCTTGGCCCTACCAAAAGACAATTTTATGCCCAGGTCTCCTGGTTAGCCCTTTATAAATACCTTGCATCAAAAACCAGTTCACAAAAACATTTTGGCCAGGTTCTCTTTCTCCAATTCCAGCCAAGGCACTGAAAATTAAACTGAGAACCTATATAGCCCTTGATATGAAGCAGTACACAAATCCATGTTTCTTGAATTTTCAGGCCCTTGATACTTCATTTCACTAAGGAACACTTCAGTTAAACAAAGATCTATTAAGGGCTGTTGTAGAAGCAGGTGCAGGTTGGGAACCATGGTGGTTTCTTCAATATTGCCCAACCCTTGGAAAATGCCTGGTACTTGAAACCCAGTGGGGAAAAAATACTGTGGGATTAACACTACCTGGATGGATCAGGTGGAGCTCCAGCTAAGCCTCCTTTGCATGTGATGCTTAATGTAGCATCCCTATTTAGCTGTTTACCCTTCCAAAAGGGCAAATTCCTCAACTCTAATAAAAGGTCCAACCTTTGTGGAGCAAACTTCTGGCACCAACAGTAACATCTGGGATTTAGAAGGGTCCTAGGGCCAGGGGAGCTGTTCAGAAGAGTTAGTCCAACTTAATGTCATCTGGAGACTAATGTTTCTCTGTCCTTGTATGTTTAAATAAAATCTATGCAGGGAAACCTACTGTGAATATGCTCAATTTGTCAGATCATAGAAACCCTTTTGTAACAAGACTGGCCAGTTAGCACAGTCCTTCCTCGCATGGTCTTTGTAGTAGACTTTCTATAACTAATTTCATTCTGCTAATCATGTGATAAAATTTAATTGGGTATAACCATGTAGGCAGAACTGTATGCATTGACTTGAAAGTGCTGTGTAAATGTTATTATAATAGTTAAATAATAAATGTGTTTTGTTGCTGATTTTTATAATTTTAAATGAATTGACATTTAACTGATTTAATAGTATAGATGATGTGTTGGCATTGTGTTATTCATGAGATTAGGATGAGACTTTGAAAGTGGCCATATCCAAGTTAAGAAAATTCTGCTTCCGGCATGTCAGAAGATGATTTCACTATTTAAATGCCCTGAACTAGCAGCATTCAATATGTGAAAGTAAACTGAGCTTTAAATGTGCTTACTAAACGTCTGAAAATTAATTTACTGACAGCCAGAATTCACTCAGCATAGGGGCAGTTGGACCTTTGCCTCAGTTCTTAAATGCTCTCCTATCTTGCTGAGAAATACATAAAGCTCTCTCTACTTAAGAAAATGTTTTCTATTGGGTACAGGTTAAAGTTAACATTGTCCAAAAGGTGTTTGGCTTCTCCTTCAAATAAAAAATAAGTTGGCTAAGTCAGAAAAGAAATTCAGACTATGACAGCAGAAATTTTGGAAGGCATGAGGTGTTGAAGTTGTAGAATATAATTTCTCTCCAAAAAATAAAGGAATGGAAGAAGTAAAAATAAACAAACAAATAAATAAATAAAAGAATTGTATGCATTCAAAAGATATTTGTCAAATAGAACCTGCCCCTTCTTTTGATCTGTCTTTGTCCCCCCTGGTGAGAACAGAAAAGCAATACTGTAAGGGAAGAAGGCCCTCCCCATCCTAAGCCAACATGTGGCCAGTGAATATGGGCTGTGATTCTTTTCCTTAGTGTTTGTTCTTTTGTGTTAGGTGGAGATTGGCGGCTTCAAGTTCCTTTGTGAGTTTTGGAAAGTCAGGAGAGGTCCAGTATTAGAGTTCATGTGTATCTAGCTTGGAGGCCTTGAAGAGTGAAGAGCAAACTTTGGGACCCAGGCCAGTGGTAGCTGAGGCAAGAGCTCATCTAGCAGCAATGCTGAATTTTTTTTTCTCCTTAAAATATTTTATTTTTTTTAACATTTATTAATAATCATTTTTAACATGGTTACATGATTCATGCTCCTACTTTCCCCTTCACCCCCCGCACTCCCCCACCCATGGCCGACACACATTTCCACTGGTTTTGTCATGTGTCCTTGATCAAGACCTATTTCCAAATTGTTGGTGGTTGCATTGGTGACGTAGTTTCGAGTCCACATCCCCAATCATGTCCACCCCGACCCATGCGTTCAAGCAGTTGTTTTTCTTATATGTTTCCTCTCCTGCAGTTCTTCCTCTGAATGTGGGTAGTGCTCTTTACCATACATCCCTCAGAGGTGTTCTGGGTTATTGTATTGCTGCTGGTACAGAAATCCATTACATTCGATTTTACCACAGTATATCAGTCTCTGTGTACAATGTTCTTCTGGCTCTGCTCCTTTCACTCTGCATCAATTCCTGGAGGTCTCTCCAGTTCGCCTGGAACTCCTCCAGTTTATTATTCCTTTTAGCACAATAGTATTCCATCACCCGCATATACCACAGTTTGTTCAGCCATTCCCCAATTGAAGGACATACCCTCCTTTTCCAGTTTGTTGCCACCACAAAAAGCGCAGCTATAAATATTTTCATACAGATCTGTTTATCTATGATCTCTTTGGGGTACAAACCCAGCAATGGTATGGCTGGATCAAAGGGCAGGCAGTCTTTTATAGCCCTTTGAGCATGATTCCAAATTGCCAGCCAGAATGGCTGGATCAGTTCACAACTCCACCAGCAATGCATTAATGTCCCAATTTTGCCACATCCTCTCCAGCATTCATTACTCTCCCCTGCTGTCATTTTAACCAATCTGCTAGGTGTGAGGTGATACCTCAGAGTTGTTTTGATTTGC
>NW_025344661.1:0-7073 GCF_016433145.1 Gracilinanus agilis
ATATATATATATATATATATATATATATCAGGGGGTTGTATCCTGGCCACATAAAGTGGGATTAAACTTGATAACATATAATCTTGGCTCAGGATTAATGAAAGACTAGCGATTTTTTTGTTATCCTTAGCTACATATATTTGCTTTCAAATGAGTAGTAGTAGAAATTCAGAGTTTCATCTGAAATGTGTTGGCAATAAGTAGATGAAACATTTTAGTTTGCTTAAGGATGTGAACTCTGAAATAATTAGACTGAAAAGTTAAGTCTTGTCCCATTTCTACTGTGCCTATTATTCCCAAACATGAATCAGGTGTCTGGGATGTCCTATGTGTCCTACCAAAGAAGCCATCTAGCTAAAGTGGCAGCAAGTACCTCTACCACCCCCCCCCATCTGTCCTCAATCCCATCATGAGTTGGTGACTGATGGGAAAGTGACAGCATTGCCAGTGCACTCTCCACCATCTCTGGCCAGCCAGCACATATGGATTTTCCAAGCTACCTGTTTGGGTGTAATGTGTGCGCTAACTTTCTCATGTGTGCTGTCAACATAGACACACATGACTTCTTAGCACCATCATGCCAGAAATGGAAAATCCATTTCTTTTTCTGATAGCACAAATCAAGAGCTTGGTACACTATATATAGGAAATATATATTTCCACAATTAGGAAAATGTGAATCTAAGAATTAAAGAAATCAATGTGATTATTATCTTTCCATAACTGTGATAATAATATAATCTGAAGAATTGGCATGCCTTTTAACTGCTGACATCTATATTGATTTTTAAAAAGAAAATGCACTTTGATGCTAAATAATTTGCTTCAAAGTAAAACCTTCATTATTGATGTAAACTCTTTCCCATTTAAACAGCCAAGTTCTGTGAGCCAATTCAAAAGGCATTTTAAAAAAATGAATGCCAGTCGAACTTGGATTGGTTTAAGGCAAATGAGACATGCCATGCTTGAACTTAAGAAATATTGTGCATTTTAAGTACTGCCTATCATAATTAGATACATTTAAGTTTAATTCATGCTCAAAACTTATATAATTCATTTCTTCTGCATAACATACTTGCTCAGGAAAAAATAGTTGAGAACGGTTTTGAAAAATGTACCTCACAGGACTGTCTTCTTTTAAGGCATCCTTGGCCATAAATGATCTTAGGTGCTCTAGGCTCTCATTCTCTAAAACTCTAAACATTGTGGGATGAGTCTCTTTTCCTCTAAAGGAAAAAAGGACTGTTAGGAGAGAAGTTCTTAGAGATGCCCCAAAATATCAAAGCAGGAGAGATTGCAGGTATTTAAACCAGACATTGCAGCAGGGGTAGAGTTCTTCAGGAAGTAAGGATGAGATAAGGATGAGGGCACTAGAGTGACTGATGAGAAGATGGAAATATTTAAAGAAAGATGAGCTGCCAATTCTGGTGACAAAACAGAAGGAATTGATAGAAGTGGTTTCTTAGGGCTGAAAGACCCAAAGGCCCTCCACAACTGTTAAGGCAGGAAGCATGGTCCAATGGAGAGAGCTCTGGATTTGGACTTTGAGGACCACAGTCTGAATCCTTTCTGTTTTCCTTGAGTGATCCTTAGTGAGTTAGTTAACCTCTCTGGGCCTCAGAGAGCTTCACTTATCTGGAAAACAAGAGGGTTGGACTACGTCAACTCTGATGTTCCTTTCTGACTCTAATTCTATGTGCCTAAATTCAATTGATAAGTATTTATTAAATGCTTCCACTGTACCAGGCCCTGCTCTAGGCACTGGAGATGCAAGACAAAAGGAAAACTATCCCCACCCTTGAGGAACTTAAGTTCTAATGGGGGAAAACAACCTGAATACTTATGGTAGGTATATGCAAAACAAACTATTTTGAGGAGAGGGCAATAGCAAGGTATAGGGACAAAGAAAAGTTTTGTGTAGAAGGTGGTGCTTGAGTTGGATTTCGAAGATGAACAGGTATTTCCAAGAGGTAG
This sequence comes from Gracilinanus agilis, assembly GCF_016433145.1. Taxonomy (NCBI): domain Eukaryota; kingdom Metazoa; phylum Chordata; class Mammalia; order Didelphimorphia; family Didelphidae; genus Gracilinanus; species Gracilinanus agilis. The sequence continues at coordinate 1,975 of NW_025344661.1, forward strand.
AAACAAGAGAATGCATTCCATGCATAGGAAACAATCAAGGCAAAGTCACATAGATGGGAGACGAGTGTCATGTGTGATCAGGAATGACAAGAAGGTCAATATGGTGGAAACCTAGAGTGTGTAGAGGGAGTTATGTTTGAGGAGACAGGAGAGATAAGAAGGTCAGGTTGCATAATGGCTTGAAATGGATCCAGACCTTTATACTGCCCTGCAGAACCATTTGGACTCTTGCAAAGTGATTTACAGAAAATTCATGGGATTTGGGGAGGCAGACTAGTCCTACTGTGTGCTCTGACCTGGGCATATCATATCAAAAAGACTTTGGTTCTGCATGCCATGTTTAAAAGGAAGGGCATTTTAAAACTGGTGCCCATCTAGAGAAGGGTAGCATGGATGGTTAAGAGGCTGGAAACCATGCCAGGTGAGGAACTTAGAGGTGCTTGAAAAGGGAAGGGAATATGGAAAGGGGACATGATCTTTCTCTTCAAATATTTAAAGAGCTGTCCCACAAAAAGGTATTAGATTTGTTTCACTTGACCCAGAGGGAAGAACAGAAACTGATGGATGGCAAGTTAGAAAAATTTCAGCTCTACGTCAGGAAAAAGTTCTGAGCAGTTAAGAGCTGTCCAAAAGTGGGGTGGATTGTTTCAGTACATAATGAGCTCCCTGTTACTGGAGGTCTGTTAAGCAGAGGCTAGATGGATGACTCCTTGTCATAGATGTTGCAGAGAGGATTCCTATACGTTGAACTCCCTGATCTCTGACAGCCTGTCTAAAATTGGATGATTTAGCACTCTCTTTGGGAATATCTTTCAGCTAGCACCCATGCCAAATTTCCTTTTCTAACTTGAATATAGATCTCCCTAAAATCCTGAGCTCCTAAAGCCAGCCAGAACTTGAAAGTGAAAGAAGATATTGGTTCGGTTTGTTTGTTTTCCCTGATCAGTGAATTTTAAGCCCAATGGAAACTCCCATTCCCCACCCAATTTCCACTTTTCACCACCCTAAATGCCATGATGGGCCCCAGGGAAGTCACCAACCTGTCTAAGACCACATACTTGAGTAGGGCATCAAATCTCTGTTTTTTTAGACCAGCCTTTGGAGGCGTCCTCCACTCCTACCCCCTAATCCACTTAGAACTCATTTTTGGTGCAGCTTCACATAAAGCTGCTCTCAGTTTACTTGTAGCTGCCACTCCTCTGCTAACCTAGCCATCACCATCACAACCAGTTTTGAAAATTACCTCCCTGGGTAGGAGGAGGAAAGCCTGCCTTTACCACCCTCCCCTGACTATAACCACTTCCTGATTGTGTCCCCTTCAACAAGCATTTATTAAATGTCTGCTATCTGGAAGGTGCCAAGCTACGGCATAATGGAGAAGGCATTAGATTTGGAGTTGGGAAAACCCGAATTCAAATCCTGTCTCAGATACTTGCTAGCTGTGTGACCCTGGGCCAGTCACTTAACCTCTCTGTGCCTCACTTTCCTCATCTGTAAAATGAGAGGGCTGGACTCAATGACCTCTAAGGTCCCTTCCAGATCCTATTTATGACCTTGGATATGCCATTTTACCTCTTCTGGCCTCAGTTTTCTCCTCTGTAAAATGAGAGGGATGGCCTCCAAGTGTCCCTTACAACTCTAAATCTAAGATCCTGTGATGAAAAAGCCCAAAATGAAAACCATCTTTGCCCTCAAGGAGCTTACATTCTACTGCTGGGTGCAACGCGTACACAGTCATAAATACAGGGCAATTTGAAGAGAGGGGACCAACAATTAGAAGACTTTAGAAAGGCTAACAACTAGAAAGGCTTTACAAAGAAGATAACATCTAAACTGAGCCTTGTTCTGTAAAGTTTTGTGGTTGATTTTCAAATAATGGTTAGGCATTTCATGTCTAAATTGTACAAAATGTGACTGAATTTTTGAAAGACAATACAGAACTTGTATGTTCAAATGAGTGTTATCTCTTTCAAAGTAGTCACCTTAGGAAGGCCATTCGTTCACTCCCATAACGCAGCCATTTATTGCTCAGGACATGGTTAGCCCCACAAGAGAATCGGTCACATTGCTTTGGATTTTCCCCCTACATGCTAGTTTCTAAGATTCCTGAGGGCAAGAACTAGCCTAAATTTTCGTTGGCATTTCCTCCCCCTGCTCATCCCCCGACCCTAGTGTTAGATAAATCATGACTGTTTGGGTTCAAGGGAGCTGGGTTCAAATTTTCACTCTGCTACTTAATAGCTGTGTGACCTTGGCTGAGTTTTTTCTCTCTGGGCCTCAGTTTCCTCATCTGTCAAGCCCAAGAGTTAAGACTGGATGATCCTCAAGGTCCCCTCCATCTCTGACATCCTGTTCTTTTAAATGCAAGTTGAAAGGCAACAGTAGTATCCGCTACACCTAGCACCTACTGCACCCAAAAGCCTAGGGGGAAGTATATTTCTGCCTCCTTCCTGAGCCTTGGGAAATAGCTAGTGAAAGTGGTGGCAATAGTTTAAAGGCTTAAGTAATTAGTCTAATTTAGATGTTTATTATATATATATGTATATATACATATATATATAAAACCGCTAAAGTATATTTACCATTGATGCAATCATGTGCCTAGCTCCATTTAATAACAATTATATTCAGGCTTTAAGTTGAAAAACAATTTGCTGCATATTGTTTTGTTGACCTATTATCAACATCATCATTAAACTCTACATTTCAGATCCTAAAAATAAAATCATATTAGCCAAAAGAGTGGTTGGTGTCATTATTAAATATGCAATGATATATTTCCGTCAATGACCTACATTCAGGAGATGGCATAAGGAGGAGTAGCTAGGTGGCACAGAGTGACAGGCCTGCAATTGGGAGGACCTGGGTTCAAATCTGGCTTCAGATGCTTTCTGGCTGTGTGACCCTGGGCAAGTCACTTAAACTCTTTTGCATAACCCTTGCCTTAGAGTTGTTGCTAAGATGGAAAATAAGGGTTTAGAAAAAAAGAAGAAATGGTATAAGATATATGAGGAAATGTATGATTAGAGTATTGGCCTAGGGCAGTGATGACAAACCTTTTAGAGGGGCGGGTGATGTCCTCAGACATGCATGGAGTGGGGGAGGGAAGCAGACCAACCTTGTGTCCCTCTGGCTTTTTAGTGGCAAACTCTGGAAAACTCCATGCTGGGGTGAAGATGGGCATGCCCACAGAGAGAGCTCTGAGTGCCCCCCCCCCCCCGCAGCATGCATGCCTTAGGTTCATCACCATGGTGGGGAGGGGTGACAGGATAAAGGGCCAGCCTCAGGAAGACCTGGTTTACAAAACTTATCCCTGAGACATACAGGCTGTATAACCTCGGATAAGTCATTTAACTACTCAATACTTTAGCCCAGTGATGGGCAAACTTTTTAAAGAGGGGGCCAAAGGAAAGGAAATGCTCATCGGTCGGTTTGTTTCTAAGCAACTCTTTCGAAGTTTCATTGTATTGTATCCTATTCATTGTATTCGTCAGATTAGGAATAATGTGGCACTGCCAGATAGAACATTTCAGGGGGCCCCATATGGCCCACAGGCTGTAGTTTGCCCATCACTGCTCTAGGCAATTCTATAAGACCAGAGGTTTCAGAAAAGGTGCCAACTGCATTAGAAGAGAGTTTCCTTATCTAGGAGTTCTCTTTACTAAATATTCCCCATCCCTTTTGACAAGCTTCTTATGTCCCCTGGTATACCTATACACCAATTTGAGAACTCTAGACCTAGGGGAAGTTCTAGCACAGTTGGAGGGTATAAATATCTTTCTCTTCTTACCTTTCCACCTCCCTTAGCCAAGAACCCAAGGAGAGTATGAGGAGCTGAGGGAGCAACTCTTTTCCCCCCTCCCTTGCTAGAGGCTAGAATCCATCTAGGCTATTTGACTGCTCACAAAGCTTGTATGAAATAGGAATCACCAACTATTCCTTCCAAACAGACCATTTGCCCTGCTATTACATCCTAAGGTTCTCTGGGCCTTACTTGCAAACCCCACTGGCATCTAGCTTACTGAAAAGGCCTAGTTATACCACTACTAGGATTTCCAGACCTTTCCTTCTACTGCCTGACACACAGTAAGCACTTAAAAATGCTTGTTTAGGGGTTCCGGGTTAAGATGGCGGCAGAGTAAGAAGCAGCTCTTAACCTCTCCTGACTGAAACACACAAAACTCCTCAAGGGGACATAAAAACAAGTCCAGACGAACGGAGGAACCCCACAACAGGGCACAGCGTGGAAGGTACGTGGAATTGAGACATTTCCAGGCTATAAAGGGCTCTCACTAAATCGCGGGCTGAGCAACCGCCCCACCCCCACCCCCTCCACACACAAGATCTAGAGATCTGAAGCCAGCTAAAAAGAAATAGAGCAAGTTTGGGGCACCCATTGAGTCACTGGCAGCTCCGGGGCCTGTTCCTGAGAGCAGCAAGATTTAAGACCCCAGTAAGCCAAAGAACGCAAGCAAAATCTGAGCGCCGGAGCAGAGAGTGGACGCTGGGCGCAGAGCGCAGGCTGAGCAGAGCACAGGCACCAGCGGAGGCGTGGGTGGAGGCAGACACAGCCAGGAACTAAAGCTCTGAAAACCTGAGTGGGGAACCAGTGCAGACGGGTATACAACTGTGGAAGCAGCGCCCTGAGACTTGTAAAGGAACCCCCTGCAGAGGATCAAGTAAGGGGGTCCACCAGGGGGCTTGACCTTGGAAAAAACCAGAACTCAGATCTCAGGAGCCAATAGACCGCAGACAAACACTGAGCGCGAGGATAAACCTGAGAAGCTGCTGGGCTAATGATGGCTACCCAGACTCAGGAAACTCAGAAGAGAAAGAATAACAACAAGAAAAAGAAGCCTTTAACACTCGACAACTTTTACACAGAGAAAATCCAGACAACCGAGCAAACAGAGGAGGAGAACAAACAAGCATCTGGACCCTCCTCAAATAAGGAAAACTCCTCACAAGCTATGGAAGAGTTCAAAACTGAGATTTTGAGGAAAATGGAAGAGATCTGGCAAGAAAATAACTGTTTAAAAGGTAAAATCTTGCAATTGAACACCAGAAATGACCAGATTGAAAAGGAATACCAGAAGATT
>NW_025344662.1:0-2758 GCF_016433145.1 Gracilinanus agilis
TCTACAAGAAACACCTATCAGGTGGGTGGACATACACAGGTTTAAGGACAAGGGCTGAAGCAAAATCATTTGGGCTTCAAATGAGAAATAAAGGCAGTAATGGCAATCATGATTTCTGAAAAAGCCAAAGTAAAAATAGATATAATTAAAAGTTAAAGGGAAGGTAATTACATCATGATAAAAGGCAGTATAGACAATGAGGAGATAACAGTACTCAACATGTATGTACCAAATGGTATAGCACTCAAATTCCTAAAGGAGAAACTGGCTGAACTCAAGGAGGAAATAGATAGTAAAACCATACTAGTGGGAGATCTAAAATTTCCTCTTTTAGATCTACATACATCAAACCAAACTATACAAAAGAAAGAGGTAAGAGAGATGAATGAAATCCTAGAAAAATTAGATTTAATAGATATGTGGAGAAAAATAAATAGGGACAAAAAGAAATATATCTTCTTTTCAGTTGCAATTGGTATATTCACAAAGATTGACAATGTAATTGGGCATAGAAACATCACAAACAAATGCAAAAGAGCAAAGATAATAAACGTAACCTTCTCAGATCATAATGCAATAAAAATAATAATTAGTAAGGGCACATGGACAGGCAAATCAAAAACTAATTGGACACTTCCAGTTAAGATGGTGGCAGAGTAAGGAGCAGCTGCTTGATCTCGGCCTAACCAAAGCATACAGGACTCCTCAAGGGGACATAAAAACAAATTCAGATGAACGGAGGGACCCCACAACAGGGCTCAGCATTGAAGGTATGTGGAATCAGGGCATTTCCACACTATAAAGGGGTGAAACAGCTCTCACTAAAACGAGAGAAGAAGAAGCCCCTCCCCAACCCCCACACCATGTACAGCACCAAGGCCAGAGCACAAGACTTAAAGCATGTTTAGGGCACCCATTAAGTCACTGGCAGCTCCAGGGCTTGTTCCTGAGAGCAGCAAGACTTAGGACCCTAAGAGGCTAAAGAAAGCACACGGACTTTCCTGAGCACCTGAGCGGGTGAAGACATTGACTTAGGCATGGACAAGGATCTTGAGATCAGGCTTGGACCTCAAGTGGGAACCTGGTATAGATGGGAGCACAGCTGTGGAAGCAGAGCCCTGAGACTGCTGAAGGAGCCTCAGGCAGAGGGGCAGACTGGGGACTACCAGGAGGCTCGACCCTGAGAACAACAAGACCTGAGACCTCAGAAGCCTAGAGAGCACAGACAGACCCTGAGTGTGAGGACAAAGCGCAGAAGGCATAGGTCTAACAATTGCAAGCCAAAAACAGGAACCCCAGAAGAGAAAGATTATCAAGAAGAACTCTGTAACACTGGACAACTTTTACACAGAGAAAATACAGACAAAGAGGAGAACAAACAAGTAACCATATCCAAACCTTCCCAAAATAATGAAAACTGGTCACAAACTATTGAAGAGTTCAAATCTGAGATGATGAGAAAGATGGAAGAGATCTGGCAAGAAAATAACAGTTTAAAATGCAGAATTTTGCAATTGGAAAGTGAGGCTCAGAAATCAAATGAACTGATAATCAAATTGAACACCAGAAATGACCAGATTGAAAAGGAAAACCAAAAGATCATAGCCAAAAACCAATCCCTAAAGGATAGAATTGAGCAATTAGAAGCTAATGATCTCTCAAGACAGCAGTACAAATAAAACAAAGTCAAAAGACTGATAAAATAGAAGGAAACATGAAATATCTCAATAAGAAAGTGACAGACCAAGAAAACCAGTCTAGAAGAGACAATTTGAGAATCATTGGTCTTCCTGAAAAAGCAGAAATTAATAGAAACTTGGACTCTATACTAAAAGAAATTATTCAGCAAAATTGTCCTGAAGTTCTACAATAAGAGGGCAATATAGACACTGAAAGGATCCATATATCACCCTCTACACTAGACCCAGAAAAGACAACCCCAGGAATATAACTACCAAATTCAAGAGCTTCCAAGTAAAAGAAAAAAATCTTACAAGAAGCCAGAAAGAGACAATTCAAATATCAAGGAGCACCAATCAGGATCACACAGGATCTGGCAGCCTCCACACTAAAAGACTGCAAGGCTTGGAATATGATATTCAGAAAGGCAAGACAGCTGGTCCTTCAAACATGGATCAACTACCCATTAAAACTGACTATATACTTCCAGGGGAAAGTATGGGCATTCAAGAAAATTGAAGATTTCCAAGTATTTGCACAGAAAAAACCAGGACTAAATGGAAAGTTTGATATCCAACCACAAAAATCAAGAGAAACATGAAAAGGTAAATAAAAAACAGAGGAGAAAGAAAGAAAACTCATAATTTTTTAATTTGACTCTTTAAGGGCTTCAATAAGATCTAATTATCTGTATTCCTATGTGGAGAAATGTTATGTATAATTCTCTGTAGTGAACTCTATTTACTATTACAGTATGCACTATTATAGCAATCAGAAGAATAATTCATAGCAAAAGGATGGAATACTAAATGGTCTAAGATGACATGGGGGTTGGGAAAGAGGGGGGTGAATAGTAGGGGACACCAAGAGAAACTTGAGTAAATAAGAAAAATAGGATATTCTATTACACACAAAGAGAGCATGGGAAGGGGAGGGGACAAATACTATTATAAGAAGGAGAGGAAGAGAGGATTAAGAGGTAATATTTAAACCTTACTCTTAGTGTAATCAACCCGGAGAGGGAAGAGTATCTATATTATCTATTGGGATATAAAACTCTATCTAACCCTACTGAGAA
>NW_025344663.1:0-2449 GCF_016433145.1 Gracilinanus agilis
TTCTACCCTCCTCTTCCCTCTGGGACCCTGTCCATCACCAGTCCATCCTATATGTGGCAGAACATCCTTTATCAATATTCACAAGACCAGGGCCAGGCTTCTGCACAGCCAGATGCTACTTATCAACTACCCTTGAGGCAGTCAGGGCCCAGGATAAGTGAAGATAAACAATCCTTCCTGGTGTATGCCCCTTTTTCTTCCACAGATCTTCACAACAGGAAGAATAAGAATACTTCCTTTTCTGAAAAGCCTCAAGGATTGATTTCCTTACTTGAAACTATTTTCTTTGCTCATGACCTCACCTAGAATGATTGTCAGCAACTTTTACAGGTACTGTTTATCTTTGAGGAGAGGGACCAAATCAGGCAAGAAACTAATAAAACTATCCTGGAGGGGGCAGCTGGGTAGCTCAGTGGATTGAGAGCCAGGCCTAGAGACAGGAGGTCCTAGGTTCAAACCCGGCCTCAGCCACTTCCCAGCTGTGTGACCCTGGGCAAGTCACTTGACCCCCATTGCCCACCCTTACCAATCTTCCACCTATGAGACAATACACCGAAGTACAAGGGTTAAAAAAAAAAAAAACTATCCTGGGCTGGGATGGCCAACCAACCACTAATCCACACTGCATAGAGTCTGTCTTCCCATCTAGTAGTGTAGATTGGGATATTAATTCCACTCAAGGTAAGGAGGCTCTCAATCTGTATCACCAGACTCTATTAAGAGGACTCTGGGGGATTTCCGGTTAAGATGGCAGCAGAGTAAGGAGCAGTTGCTTGATCTCTCCTAACCGAAGCATATAGGACTCCTCAAGGAGACAGAAAAAGGAATCCAGACAAACAAAGGAACCCCACAAAAGGGGGCAGCATTGAAGGTACGTGGAATCGGGGCATTTCCACACTATAAAGAGGTGAAACAGCTCTCACTAAAACGGGAGAGGAAGAAGCCCCTCAACCCCCCCACCCCCCATAGCACACACAGTGCCAAGGCCAACGCACAAGAGTGGAAGCAGGATTGGGGCAACCAGTAAATCACTAGCAGCCCCAGGGCTTGTACCTGAGAGCTGCAAGAAGTGGGACCCCAAGTGGCTGGGGGGCGCGCACAGACTTTCCCGAGCATCTGCGCAGGTGAAAGCATTGCCCTGGGCATGGACAAAGATCTCCAGCACACGGACTTTCCCAAGCGTCTGCGTGGGTGAAGGCAGTGCCCTAGGTGCAGACAAAGATCTCCAGTGCACTGACTTTCCCGAGCTTCTGCACGGATGAAGACATTGCCCTAGGCGAGGACAAAGATCTAGAGCATAGGCTTGGACCTCAAGTGGGGACCCGGCGCAGATAGGAGCGCGGCTGTGGAAACAGCCCCTGAGACTGCTGAAGGAGCCTCGGGCAGAGGGGCAGACCGGGGACTACCAGGAGGCTTGACCCTGAGGACAAGGAGACCGGAGACCCCGGGAGCTTAGAAAGCCCAGGCAGACCCTGAGTGTGAAGACAAAGCTGAAAAGGGGTGGGACTAACAATGGCAAGCCGAGGACCCCAGAAGAAAAAGATTAACAAGAAAAACTCTGGAACACTCGACAACTTTTACACAGAGAAAATCCAGACAACAGAGGAGGACAAAGAAGTATCCCAACCTTCCCAAAAAAATGAAAATTAGTCAAAAGCTATTGAAGAGTTCAAAAATGAGATGTTGAGGAAGATGGAAGAGATCTGGCAAGAAAATAACAGTTTAAAAGGCAGAATTTCACAATTAGAAAGTGAGGCAAGTCAACTGAAGAACAGAAATGACCAGATTGAAAAGGAAAACCAAAAGATTATAACCGAAAACCAGTCCCTAAAGGCTAGAATTGAGCAATTAGAAGCCAATGATCTCTCAAGACAACAAGAACAAATAAAACAAAGTCAAATGACTGATAAAATAGAAAGAAACATGAAATATCTCAATGAGAAAGTGACAGACCAAGAAAACTGGTCTAGAAGAGACAATTTGAGAATCATTGGTCTTCCAGAAAAAGCAGAAATTAATAGAAACTTGGACTCCATACTTAAAGTATTATTCAGCAAAATTGCCCTGAAGTTCTACAACAAGAGGGCAATATAGACATTGAAAGGATCCATAGATCACCCTCTACACTGGACCCAGATAAGTCAACACCTAGGAATATAATAGCCAAATTCAAGAGCTTTCAAGTAAAAGAAAAAATCTTACAAGAAGCCAGAAAGAGACAATTCAAATATCAAGGAGCACCAATCAGGATAACACAGGATCTGGCAGCCTCCACATTAAAAGACCTTAAGGCTTGGAATACGATATTCAGAAAGGCAAGAGAGCTGGGCCTTCAGCCACGGATCAACTACCCATCGAAACTGACTATATACTTCCAGGGGAAAACTTCAACAAAATTGAAGTTTTCCAAGTTTTTGCACAAAAGAGACCAGGACTAAATGGAAAGTTT
>NW_025344664.1:0-1099 GCF_016433145.1 Gracilinanus agilis
CAATCAATGCTTCATCCAGGGAAGGAGCATCCAGAGCAAGCCAGGGCTCTCTAGTAAAGAACATAGTCTCTCCTTGAGGGTTACATTTGAGAGAATTTGAGGACAAAATCCCTGAGGGCAGCAGCTTCTCTAGGTTTCTTTTGTCCAGAGGGAACATATTTCAAATAGTCTTGTGTGACCATGCTCAAGAGTAGGCTGCATATATTTATAGAAATTTGGGTCAAAAGGGACCATATGGAAGGCACTGTGAGATCTGGGCAGTGAAATAGACTTTTTGTCTTCCTGGAAATTTTTGAACAGGTTTTCAACATAGATGAAAGAGAGAGAGCTGAGACTGAGGCAGGAAGGGAGAAGTTGGTATTGGAAGGCAAAGAAGTTTTACGTCCTGAAGGCTTCTCCCATCCCCTGGAAGAAGGATAGTCCTGCAGAGATTGAAAGATGTGAGTTCTGACTGGTCTCAGCATCAAAGCCTCTGAAGGGACAAAGAACTCTTGGGATAAGTTACCATTCCTTGGAGAGGGAAAGTTTAACTTTCCCCCCAGTATCTGTGCTAGTAAATGCTTCCTTATGTATTTTGCTATTTCTTTAAGTTGTTTCTGTTTTTAAAAATTTTTTATATAAAAAACTCTCTGTAGTTTTATCATGGTTGCTTTGTGACACATCTATATATTAGTTGTATTTAGTGAGGACAATGGAAGGAGCCAATAGAACTAGGAATTGATCAGAAGATTAGAATTCTGTCCAGATGGTTAAGATTTTATGCTGACTTTTGTTTTCTGAGATGAAGGTGAGAAAAACATCTTATTGTGATTTTTAATACACTTTTATAAAGCTGCTAAGATGGCTGAGAGAAAATAAAATAAAAACAACCCAAGCTTCCAGTAAGGGATGGATCATGACATGGTAAGTTTTGTTTCCTGGGAATGCCTAGTGGGAAGAGAAATTGGTAGACAAAAAAGATTCTTCATTATTACCTGGAAAGAGGATGGTGTCAGATTAATTAATGCTTAGAACAACCTTACCTCATAGTTATATTGCTATTTATACTTATAAATCATGTGCTTGAAAAGATTCTGGGGGGGTGTGTGTGAGAGAGAGA
>NW_025344665.1:0-5708 GCF_016433145.1 Gracilinanus agilis
CCTCCCTTCTTTCCTTCCTTCCTCCCTCCCTCCCTCCCTCCTTTCTTTCTTTCCTTCCTTCCTTAATTCCTTCATTCCTTCTTTCCTTCCTCTTCCTTCCTTCCTTTCCTTTCATGAGAACAAACTCTAACCCCTACAACAAGATTGCTTTGGACTGGGTTTTGGCCTTTGCCATAGGAAAGTTGCTCTGGAATGCCTGTTTGGATTGCAAAATTTGGTATAAGCAGCATGATAGAGTGGAAAGAGCAATGAATTTGGAATCAGAGGATTTCTGCTGATTGCTACCTGTGCGACCTTCTTTGCCCATCAGTGCTTTAAAGTTAGCAAAGCACTTCATATACATGACTTAATTTGATCCTCACATAAGTTTGGTGAAATACATACTACAGGTCTTAATATCATGGAAACTGAGAATCTAAGGCTTTAAGCAACTTGCCTGTAGTCAAACTGTTGAGTCAGAAGTAGGAGTTGACCTGTCTTCCTGCTTCAGTGTTCAGTGTTCAATCTACCACGCCATAATGCTTCATCCATAAAAGGAGCCCTGACTCTATGGTCCCTCAACCCCTTCTCTAACAAGGTAAGTGTCCCTTTTGTGGGCTCAGACCCACACACATTCTGAAACCTCTCTTGCCCCACAAGGAGGATGTATATGGGGCTCTCCGAGCTTTCAACCCAGTATCTATTGTTGTTATAAATGCCTATAACTTTTACCCAATCTCTTTGCCAAGCTTTTGACTCTTGTTATTGAGAAGCTTGCCTGGTTCCCCAGATCCTTGTGACCTATTGCTCACTGACTCTGGATCTTCTCTAGCTTTCTCCCTCTGTGCCCACTTCTCTGATCTATCACCCTTTGGTGCTCTGTATTTTACTCTACCATTCCTTGCCTCATGCCTTCACCCTGCTTGATACCTGCCAACAAGAACTGACCCATGGGGCCCCAAAGATTTGTAGGATGAACTTTATGGTGAAGTTCTATATTTAAAGTCAAACTTTGGTCTGGCAGAAAGAGCAGTGGACGGGTAGTCAGGAGGCCTACGTTCTCATTCCTCCTCTGTCACTATTGTTCTCTGTGCCTTTGGATAAGGCACTTTCCCTCTCTAGGACTCAGCTTCCTCCTCCCTAATTTATTAGCTCAATTCAGCAAATGTTAGAGGCTTAGACAAGGTAATCTAAAATATCTCACATAGCTCAGTCATTATATAATTCTAAAATTCCTGGCTCTCCCTTTGACCTAAAATCAGATTTCTGTTACCACCCAGCAGTACTATATAGGCCCCTTAGCCTGTACTTTCCCATTGACATATTAGGAGCCCAAAGGCACTTTAGCGGATTCCAGTCATATAGGCCCCAAATGTTCCCAAAAGTAAGTGGGGGCTTCCTTGCCCATGAAGAACATCATATTTTCCTTTTCAGTTATTTGATAGCACTTGCTTGTTCTATTTATTGACACCATGATGTGTGAAAGGGAATTTTTATTCCCTTTGTCTATTTTGTTAATCAATCAAGAATTTAAAGTATCCCTACTTAATACTTAGTAAGTTACTAACAAAGAAAGTTCACTGGCCTAAAAGGCTATACAAGCACTGCTCCCCCCCAGTGCTAGGCAAATTGAAAGGTTGTGATAGATTCCTAAGATGTGAGGAGGAGAGCTGATGGGTGGAGAAAAGTGTTTATAAGTGGGAGTCTGAAAGAGATTCAGGGTCTTCATTCTCTTCATGCTTGGAGCATTCTTGGGCTATTTATTGCTTGGCAAATTCTTAGGTTTATTCTTGGCAGTCTTGGCCTCCTGTGTGCTGAAGGGTTTTTCAGCCTCTTTGGCTCTTTGGATTTCAGCTTCCTGAACTGGACTTTGGATTCTGGTGAGATTCGAATTCAAATTTGCATTCACTGTCTGGAGGCTCTAGGATTAGGATTTAGGGCATTTTTAGCTAGGTGATATTTTCTACCTCCTTCCTATATTTCCCACTGTAATATCTCTACCTTGCTGCAAATAAAGCTACTAACAGTCTACTGACTCATAGTTTAACTTTAATTTTTATAAACGGCGACCACAACAATTCTTTTTTAATCATTATTATTTTTGTCAAACCAAAATTTTAACTATTATATTTGGCCACCCAATTTTAATTATTACAGATGCATATACATAGAGTGCTAGGGCAAGTGGGGCAGAAGGGGCAACCTCTTCATAGCAGATTCCCTTGATTCCAGAAATATCTGAAGCCTAACATAGTGGATAGAGGGTTGGTCTTGAAGTCAGGAATACCTTGAGGTATTCAAGTTCTGCCTTTGACCCATCACTACTCTACTCAGTAAACTCCAATGGTTTCTTATCACCCCCACAATCAAGTACAAAATCCTTCTTTTGGCCTTCAAAGCCCTTCATGCCTAGCACCTCCCCATTCCACCATCCCCAACATACCTTTCCGATTTTCTTGTGGTTTCAGCCCTGATATACTCCTCAATCCAATGACCCTGGCCTCCTGGCTATTCCACAAACAAAACCATCTATCGTTTGGCTCTGAGTATTTTTTCTGGCTGTTCTCTATGTTTGGAATGCTCTTTCCTCATGACCACCTTCTCGCTTCTCTGGCTTCTTTTAAAACCCAACTAAAATTCCATCCTCTACAGCCTGCCTTTCCCACCCTCATTCATGCCCCCTTAATTCTAGTCCCTTCCATCTTATCATTATTTCCTATTTATCCTGTATAAAAGTCGTTCTTGCATATTTGTTTACTTGTTGAATCCCCCATTAGATTGGGAGCTCCTCAAGGGCAATGACTGTATATAACTTATTTTTGTATCCCCAGTTCTGGGCCTGGAACACAGTAGGCACTTAAAAATGGTTATTGGTTGACTGACTAATTGTGTTGCCATGGGTAATTCACTTAACCCCTCCATTCCTCAAACAACTCCTTAGAACTATATGTCAAACACAAGTCGTTGGTCTTTATTAGGAGATGGAATTTCCACAGTGGGAGTTCTGATGAGACCATAGGTCTACTTCCTCTACTTCCTTCCTCCAAAAAAGACTTATAATGGCCCAATCGACTATTTTTTAAATAATTTTTATTTTCTAGAAAAGTTATCATGTTTACATGATTCATGTTCTTACTTTCCCCTTCACTCCCCAACCTCCTCCCCCACCACATGGCCAATTGCACATTTCTGCTGGTTTTAACATCTGTCATTGATCAAGACCTATTTCCAAATTGTTGATAGTTGCATTCATTACACTCTATTTTACCACAGTGTATTGGTCTCTGTGTACAATGTTCTTCTGGCTCTACTCCTTTCACTCTGCATCAATTCCTGGAGGTCTTTCAGTTCACATGGAATTCCTCCAGTTTATTATTCCTTTGAGCACAATAGTGTTCCATCACCAGCATATACCACAATTTGTTCAGCCATTCCCCAATTGAAGGACATACCCTCATTTTCCAGGTTTTTGCCACCACAAAAAGCGCAGCTATAAATATTTTCATGCAAGTCTGTTTATCTATGATCTCTTTGGGGTACAAACACAACAATGGTATGGCTGGATCAAAGGGCAGGCAATTTTTATAGCCCTTTGAGCATAGTTCCAAATTGCCATCCAGAATGGTTGGATCAGCTCACAACTCCACCAGCAATGCATTAATGTCCCAATTTTGCCACATCCCCTCCAACATTCATTACTATCCCCTACTATAATTTTAACCAATCTTCTAGGTGTGAGATGATATCTCAGAGTTGTTTTGATTTGCATTTCTCTAACTATTAGAGATTTAGAACACTTTCTCATGTGCTTATTGATACTTTTGATTTCTTTATCTGAAAATTGCTTATTCATGTCTCTTGCCCATTTATCAATTGGGGAATGGCTTGATTTTTTTATACAATTGATTTAACTCTTTGTATATTTGAGTAATTAGACCCCTGTCAGAGTTTTTTGTTATAAAGATTTTTTCCCAATTTGTTGTTTCCCTTCTGGTTTTGGTAAAAAAAAAAAAAAAAGTACAAAAACTTTTTAATTTAATATAATCAAAATCATCCATTTTACATTTTGTAATTTTCTCTAACTCTTACTTGGTTTTAAAATCTTTCCTTTCCCAGAGATCTGACAAGTAAACTATTCTGTGTTCACTTAACTTGTTTATAGTTTCCCCCTTTATATTCAAGTCATTCACCCATTCTGAATTTATCTTGGTATAGGGTGTGAGATGTTGATCTAGACCTAATCTCTCCCATATTGTTTTCCAAATTTCCCAGCAGTTTTTGTCAAATAGTGGATTCATGTCCCAAAAGTTGGGCTCTTTGGGTTTATCATACACTGTCTTGCTGACGTCACTTACCCCAAGTCTATTCCACTGATCCTTCCTTCTGACTCTTAGCCAGTACCATATTGTTTTGATGACTACTGCTTTATAATTTAAGTTTAATATCTGGTACTGCTAGGCCCCCTTCCTTCACATTTTTTTCATTATTTCCCTTGATATTCTTGATCTTTTGTTCTTCCAAATGAACTTTGTTATAGTTTTTTCTAATTCAATAAAAAAGTTTTTTGGTAGTTTGATAGGTATGGCACTAAATAAGTAAATTAATTTGGGTAGAATGGTCATTTTTATTATGTTAGCTTGTCCTACGCATGAGCAATCAATGTTTTTCCAATTGTTTAGATCTAGTTTTAATTGTTTGGAAAGTGTTTTGTAGTTGTGTTCATATAATTCCTGTGTTTGTTTTGGTAGATAGATTCCTAAGTATTTTATATTGTCTAGGGTGATTTTAAATGATGTTTTTCTTTCTAACTCTTGCTGCTATGATGTGTTGGAAATATATAGAGATGCTGATGATTTGTGTGCATTTATTTTGTATCCTGCAACTTTACTAAAGTTGTTGTTGATTATTCCTACTAGCTTTTTAGTTGATTCTCTAGGATTTTTTTAAGTATACGATCATATCATTTGCAAAGAGTGATGGCTTAGTCTCCTCATTGCCTATTTTGATACCTTCAATTTCTTTTTCTTCTCTAATTGCTACTGCTAGGGTTTCTAGTACAGTGTTAAATAATAAAGGCGATAATGGGCATCCTTGTTTCACGCCTGATCTTATTGGAAAGGCTTCTAATTTATCTCCATTGCATATGATGCTTGTTGATGGTTTTAGGTATATACTGTATATTATTTTTAGGAAAGGTCCTTCTATTCCTATACTTTCCAGTGTTTTCAATAGGAATGGGTGCTATATTTTGTCAGAGGCTTTTTCAGCATCTATTGAGATAATCATGTGTTTTTTGTTTGTTAGCTTGTTGATATGGTCAATTATATGGATGGTTTTCCTAATGTTGAACCATTCTTGCATTCCTGGTATAAATCCCGCCTGATCATGGTGGATAATCCTCTTGATCACTTGCTGGAGTCTCTTTGCTAGTATTCTATTTAAGATTTTTGCATCTGTTCATTAGGGAAATTGGTCTGTAGTTTTCTTTCTCTGTTTTTTGATCTACCTGGCTTTGGAATCGGTACCATATTTGTGTCATAAAAGGAATTTGGTAGGATTCCTTCTTTGCTTATCATATCAAATAATTTGTGTAGTATTGGGATTAGTTGTTCTTTGAATGTTTGATAGAATTCACTTGTGAATCCATCAGGCCCTGGCGATTTTTTCCTAGGGAGTTCTTTAATGGCTTGTTCAATTTCTTTTTCTGATATGGGATTATTTAGGTATTC
>NW_025344666.1:0-8925 GCF_016433145.1 Gracilinanus agilis
GAGAGAGAGAGAGAGAGAGAGAGAGAGAGAGAGAGAGAGAAGGCAGTCCCTGCAACATCCTTTGGCTCCATGGGAGCCAGAGGAGGGGTGGGATTCTTAGGGCAGAGAGGGTCCCACAGGCCTCCCTGGCACCAGATTAAAATGTCATTGGGAAATAGCTCACAAAATAAATCAAAATCCAATAAAACATTAAAACTAAGTCAATATGCCAGCTGCAGGGGTCCTCAGGGACAGTTTAGCAGCCCCTTTCTATTGGCATTTGATGTTACTGTCAGAGAAGGGGAGTGGCAGCAGCTCTGGCCTAGGGAAGGCAGGGACTACCTTAGGACAAAGAACTGATTGCCACTCTCCTTTCCCCAGCTCTAGCTCTTGTGGTGCTCCAGAGAATGGAAATGAGTTGTCCAAGGTCACATAGGGAGCTAGTATGTCCACACTGAAAACAAATAGTGACTCCCCTCAGCAGGAAGCAGTTAAGAATCAAAACCAAGTGAGGTGGCAGATGATATAGAGACTGGGGTTATCTTATACGAATGTGAAAGGTGACAAGCAGGTCCAAGCTTGGGAATGGAGACGTGAATGTATAAGGGCTCCCTGTCCCCTTAAGCCTGGACTCCGACAATAGCCAGTGCCTTTCTCACTCGGATTCATCCTCTGCTTAGATGCCAAAAATGATCTTAAAGTGAAGGAACTCATTCCCCCCTCCCCTCTATAAATTGCAGTAGATTCCTATTAGCTCCAGAATAAAATATAAAATGCTCTGTCTGACCTTGAAGGTCCTTCACAACTTAGACAGCGTTGGCGAACCTATGGCACATGGCCTGCTCCCCTCCCCCCTCTCCACATGCAACTGAGGACATTTCTCACATGATCCACCCCTCTGTCCAGCAGCTCAATGGGAGCACTTCCTCCCTCCCCTGTATGGGGTAAGGTGGAGGTGGGGTGGGGCTCACATGCAGTGTGAGGGTGCAGTTTGGGGCACTTGGTCTCTAAAAGGTTTGTCATCACTGGCCTAGACCCTTCCTACCTATCTTTCCAGTCTTAGATCTTATCTTTCCTCTTCTCACTGACCTTCTTGTTCCTCAGTACACCCCATCTCTTGCCTCCATGCCACTGTACTATTAGCCTATCAATAAACATTTAAGTGCCCACTGTGTGCCAAGTGCTATCTGTCCTCCATGCTTAGGAAGTTTTGGTCCTCCATCTCCACCTTCTGGGCTTGGCTCAAGTCTCAGCCTCTATGGAAGGCCTTTGCTGGTTGCCCCCTGCCCCGCCCCATCTTTTCCACCATCCATAAGATCATGTCTATATCTTGTTTCTATATAGTTGTTTCTATGTCGGCTCCCCTATTAGTCTGGGAGCTCCCTGAGAACAGGGATTTGCTTGTTGACAGACTATTTCAGGATGATTATGCTCATTGGGTTGGGTTGGGAGCAGGGGTTCAATCACCTTGATTCCATTCAACCAGGGAAAGCTCAAAGAGGAAGTGGGACCAGAGGGAGCTGTAGAAGGCCTTGGCTTATCCAGCTGGCAGAAGTAGGGAGGAAGGCACATGTGTAAAGAACATGGAAAAGCAAAGAGCTAAGAAGATTAGTAAGATTAGAGCAGCAAGAAAAACTCAGGAGGCCACATGAGTCCCCGTATAACCTAGAGGTGGCCCTCTCCAATCCAGATTCCCTACAAGGAATCCTAGAATACCAGAGCTCACAATACCAGAGGTTCTAAGATGTCAACTTGGCCATCTCCCACTCTGTTGTCTATTTTCCAGAAGGGGAAACTGAGGTCCCGTGAGAAGAGGGGCAGCATGGGTCATTAGAAAGAGTGATTACTGGTTTTGGGGTCAAAGGATCTGGAGTCAGATTCTGACTTTGCCACCGGTGAACTGTGTGACTATGGGCAACTCCCTTTCCCTTCTGCGGCCTCAGTTTCCTTATCTGTAAAATAGGGGCTGGGAAAGGTTGAATTAAATGACCTCCAAAGGGCCTCGCCAACTCCAATTGATTGAACTGCTGATCCTTTTGCTTGTCCAAGGGCCAGAGAGGAGACTAGAAGTCAGTCCTTTTGCTGCCATGCTGGGAGGACCCCTTCCTTTAGAACTGGCCTTCACTTTGAGGCTGCATACCCCTCTCAGGAGGTCCGCACTGCACCACCAGGGAGGCTGGCATGGCTCTCGCCAATTGCCGGGCCCAGGTCTTTGCCCAGAGGGCACTTTGCAGATTAACAAGCTCAGCCATTTGGCTCAGTCTCCCTCAGGGAGCCTCAGCAAGCCAAGCCAGAGCAGCGTTGGCCCAAGTGGGCCAGAGGAGGCGAAGGACAAGACCAGGGAGCAAACAAGGCCCAGGCTGCAGCAGAACTTTTCTGGGCAGCCTCCCTTCTACCAGCTCCCGGAGGCACTGGCTTAAAATAAGGGGCATGGAAACTCACTCGTGCCCCACCTTGCCAGCTGCCCCCAGCCCCAATAATAAAGAAATCACTCGGAGACCCCAGTGGGACCCAGTTCTGAGCACGAGTGTCCACCTAGAAGCAGCTCCTGCTCAGCACACTCCTTGCCTGCCTCCCCCTCAATCTCTGGCTTTTGCAGAAAGCCATGTGATATAATGGATACAAAGCTGGCACCGTGGGCAGGGAGTTGCGATTCTGAATCCTGGCTCTGTCACGCTTACCAATAGGCCTCAGGAACCCTCTGAGACGCAGGTAGAAATCAGTAGTCTAACGTAAGCATCAGGCCTGCAACTGGAGGTTCAGATCCAAAGCTACCTCTGCTATTTACCAGCTCCATCAATCTGGGCAACTTGGTGGTGCAGTGGATAGAGTGCCGGCCCTGGAGTCAGTAGGATCTGAGTTCAAATCCGGCCTCAGACACTTACAAATTCAGTGACCCTGGCCAAGTTGCCTTTTGATTTTTTTAACCAAATAATTCTAATTTCATTTTATTTTGCTCAAATTGTCTAGAAACAGCCATTTTCAATTTTTTAAAAAATGTGGACATCTCCCTTCTCAGGCCTTCCAGCTTCAATCCTTCACCCAGAAAATAGCCCAAACCACTAAGAAGCCCTGCAGAACACGGCTGTGCCAAATGCCAACAGGGCCCAGGGTCTGGAATCTGTACACCAGGATCCCTGCAGGCTGCAGATTGCCTTGGACGCTACCTCTGTTTTATTGTATTTTTACTTCTTTTGTTCGCTATTTCCCAGTGACATTTTAATCTGGGTTAGGCTGCCCTGGGAAATGGTACAGGTGTCAGCATGCTGCTCGGCCATCTCTCTGACCCCTCCTCTCTAGAGGACTGCCAATGAGCGTCTGCTGTGTACAAGGACTACCGTGGGGATTCAAAGCATTTTGGAAACCTCAAAATACTCTCCAGATGGGAATCTTATATAAAATGGGCTAAGGGGGGGGCAGCTAAGGGGGTCAGTGGGTAGAGAGCCAGGCCTAGAGATGGGAGGTCCTGGGTTCGAATTGGGATGCAGACACTTCCTAGCTACGTGACCCTGGGCAAGTCATTTGACCCTCATTGTCTAGCCCTTACTGCTCCTCTGCCTTGGAACCAATACATAGGATTGATTCTAAGATGGAAGGTAAGGGTTAAAAAGAAAATAAAATGGGCCCGGCACCCAGCCTCCCCCAGAGACTCACTGACTTTCCATCCAGAGTGCTGTTTTTTAATGGGGTTCCCCTCTCAGCTGATTATTTTTATAAAAAGTCTGTCCCTGTACTCCGTGTCCATCAGGCTTCTGGGAAAACGTGAGATGTGAGAAAGGCGAGAACATCCATGACGGAACCTTGGGTTCACCGTGTTACCCTGTCTAGCATCCCTCAGGGCAGACCCCTTGTCACCAGCCAGGGCCATGTGGCTGATTAAGTGCTCTTGGCTTTCTCCAACATCAGTATCACCCATGAGCTCTCCAGCGAGCAGGACAGCTGCCTCGGCTGGGCCCCTCGCCTTGCGTGTGCCATCTCCCAGGATCAGTGCCCGAGGAGCTGCCCTCCCCAGAAGAGGCCTGCTTTTAGTTACAACTCCAGCTCAAAAACACCCCATTATGGAACTAACTCAGTTTGTGGGGCCAAAAGGCAAACCACCCCCAGGAGGTATTCTTCCTTTAGAGTCCAGCCTGTCAGCTTTTTTCCTGGGAAATACCAATAGCAGCTTCCATTTCTCTTAGCATCTTAAGCTTTGTCAAACATTTTGGCTGATTGTTAGCTGCCACAGGGAAAACTATTACCATTCCCATTTTGCAGATCAGGAAACTGCGGTTCAGAGAGGAAAAGTCAGTTGCTCAAAGTTGCTTATGCTCCACGTGGGATTCAGATCCTGGCATCTTGGAGTCAAGGTCAGTATGGGTTGTTGTGGGGAAAAGAGGTGGGAGATGGGAGGAATCAGTTGCTGCTGGGAAGGATGGGAGGGTGCCAGAGGCAAGTTGGGCAAAAGTACTTCTGAGGGCTAAGGTCAGCCTGAGGGCCCAGGATCTCTCTCATTCCCCAAGTACCAAGCAGATTGGTTGGTTCGTTTTTATTTTGCTTGCCCATACCAATATGGCGGCGCCACATAGATTTTACTGACTACAGTTGAGGTCATGTGAGCTCCCAGATGAATGAGGCATCCTTTTGGTTGGATGGATCTCTTTATACCTTCTCCACACTATTTGCTTTATTAACATTCTTGAATATGGAGGGTCTATGTGGACTTTGTATCCTTTCTTGGTCCATTTCCAAGCTGTTGACTTCCTTGTTTTCAAGTGCCTTGTTGCATTATGGGACAGGAATGCCCAATTGGCCTCTGCTCTTTACCGTTCATTATTTTTCATATGGCTAGAGTTTGTCTACAGCTATCCAAATGAAACAAACTAAGTCCTTTGAATCCCTTCTCATTAGACAGTTCTCTCTTGGTGCCTGGCCTGAATCATTGCTGCCTCTTTCCCTCGGCCTGGCTTGGTAACAACTCCATGCTCTGCTGTGGGAAGGACCAGTGGCCCCCGTGGGCCAGTCTGCTTCCATGCTGGCCCCATCTTCTTTCTTTTAGTTATTAGCATTCTCTCTCAAAATGATTGTCTTTACTTGTGTAGACTGGAGCCTCTTGAGAATAAGAATTCATTTGCTTTTCTCCATATCCCAAGCTCCCTGTTCAGCACCTGGCCCAGAGCAGATGCTGAATAAATATTTGGTGAATGGAGTTGAACATGGTTCATCATCATCCCTCTAAGCTCAGGGCATCCTTATCCCAACTCCAACTCCCACCAAGGCGTCAGGCTCTGAGAGTTTGTCTCTATCCCTGCAGGGTTCTTAGGGCCCCAGTGAGGGATGCCCAGTGACTGGATTTCTGTGGCACCAGGAGAGACTTGCCACATCTGGTGGATTTGCAACGCCCCTCCTTCCAAACCAAGAATGATGGAAAATTAATTCTCTTTTGAGATTTGAAGAACTCTCCAATCGACTTTGGAATATCTCTTCACATTTGGGGCATCGCCAAGAGCCGTGGGAATCTAAGTCGCCAATGAGGTGCTACGAGGTCACCCCTGTGCTCGTTATTTCACTTGGGTATCCCCGACCCTCGTATGACACCAGTCGGAAACCTGGCCTATTTGGGAACCTCCTGGAGTGAGTACCTGACCCACTTCTGACTTGCCTTCATGACAATTTCATTCTTGAAAAGGTGATTAAGAAAATGGCAGGATCCATCTGAGTACTGGTCCAGAACTAAGATGGAAGGTGAGGGTTTAAAAAAAAGGGGGTGCTTTCTTTTTTTTTAACCCTTACCTTCTGTCTTAGGTATTGGTTCCAAGACAGAAGAGTAGTAAGAGCTGGGCAGTTGGGGTTAAGTGACTTGTCCAGGACCACACAGCTAGGAAGTATCTGAGGTCAAATTTGAACCCAGGACCTTCCATCTCCAAATCTGGCTCTTTATCCACTGAGCCATCTAGCTGCCCCGATAGGTGGTTTTCTAAGTCAATATGGCGGCCCCTTATGTATGGTTTGCCCCAGATGGTTAAGGTTCCTTCGAGCTCTAAAAATTATGATGCTATGGCCTTCGACTAATTAAGTGACCGTAGCTAGTTTGTGGTAATAAAGATAACAGAGCAAAATAAAATCAAAGTAGTGGGCTGCAGTGTCAGATAGCCATGTTAAAAGAGAGCTGGATCCCCAAAGCCCTGCTTTGTCACCCACACTCCATGCTGTGTGTTCTTAGCCAAGTCACCTCACCACTCTGGTCCTCAGACTCCTCAGCTGTCAAAAGAGGGGCATGGAAGAGCTGTTGTCTCAGGTTTTCTCCATGCTCTTCAAACTCTGCTCCTACTGGAGCCAAGCAGGCCCCCTCCCTTGACGGGGAGCTTGCTTACTAAACCAAATGAATGGAGAAGATGAGTAAGAAACAATGGGACAGTAATGAAGGTCATTAAACTCCTGAAGAAGGAAGAGGATGAGGGCTTGGAGCTGGGAGGAGGGGCTGACATTGGCCAGGAGGGCCCCGGCACAGACTCTACTCTGGGGGCTCTTGGGTAAATCACCTCCCTTTCTGGGCCTGGGGTGCCTCAGCTCTTAAATGTAAAAGGACAGAATGAACGGCTTCGAAGGTTCCTCCAAGCCATGGCTAAGGGGCCTGCTGGCTCCGGAACTCTGATTCCTTCAATCACCGAGTCATTAAGCCAGTATTTTAGGAGGAAGGCTCTCATGTTAGGCCACCTCCAAGTCTGTCTGAGGCAGTGGCATGACAGCAGGCTCTGGAGGCCTAGAAATGCTCCTCAAAAATTACTTCTAGGGGGCAGCTGGGTGGCTCAGTGGATGGAGAGCCAGGCCTAGAGATGGGAGGTACCAGGTTCAAATCTGGCCTGACACTTCCTAGCTGTGTGACCCTGGGCAAGTCACTTAACCCTGTGGATCTCAGTTTCCTCATCTGTAAAATGAGCCAGAGAAGGAAATTGCAAACGACTCAAGGGTCCTTGCCAAGAAAACCCCAAGGAGGGTCACCAAGAGTGGGACACATTCGAAATGACTGAATGACCAGGACAAATAATAACAAAATGTAGGCTAAGAAAGAGGGGATGCCAGCGTGGAGACTGAGGCAGCTTGGGATTAGAGAGCCCTGCCAGCTCTGCACATGGGGACTAGCGGCCCCAGGCTCAGAATGGGGTTTGTTTTACTCTCCTGCTGTGTGACCTTGGCTAATCACATAACCACTCTGGCCATTCATTTTCTCTTCTGCAAAATGAGTTGGCTAGAATAAATACCTGCCCCTACCAGCCCCTGAACTCTATGACGACATGTTTTGATTCATGAAAGCCCCCTAATGAATTTGTGGGATCATTTTAAAAATTAGGACCCCCCCGACCCCAAACCGTGATGCTGCTGCTGTGACTACAGAGAGGTGAGCTAGTGTCCCAGGGTAGCTCTCCGTGCCTAGGTGGCCTCCTGCTCCCCGGCCTTCAGATAGTCTACAAAAACCTCTGGCACACGGGCAAGAGAGCCAGAGGTGGAGGGAGAGGGCCTCTGCTCACTGTCACCCTTGGGACGTTTACTTGCCGTGTGATCTCAGGCAAGTCACCTAAGATCTCTGGTCTTTGGTTTCCCTGGACATAAAATGACATGATGGGGTGGGACTAATTGATGGCTAAGGTCTTCGCCAGCTATGAAACAGGAACCTCTGCCCTTGGGCCAACCGGGGCACCCTAACCCCAAAGGAGGAAATGGAACCTGATGATTCCAAGACCCCTTCCAGCTCCAGAGTCCTTTTGGCCATGGCAAAGAGGATGGGACTGGCCAGCAGAGGAGCCACCCCAAATCTGCTCTGCCACCCACTTGCTGGGTGACTAGGCAAATTCTCCAAGCCCTCCGGGCCCTCACCGTCCTTATCTGTTAAATGGGGGAGTTGGACTAAATGATTTATGGGTTAAGCCCCATCAGCTCAAACTCTTAACTCATGGCAGCCAATTTATAGTCACAAGAAAATATTTTAAGAAAAGAAAAAAACTAATTTCTAGTCCCAAGGAGATATTTTATCAAAATACAAATTGATTACTAGTAATAATAAGTTATTTTAACAAAAGAAAAATTAATTTCTAGCGATAAAACTTTTTAACAAAATAAAGAATACTATTTTAGCAAAAGAAAATTAAGATCTAGCAATAAATTTTAATAAAATAAAGAATACTATTTTAGCAAGAGAGAAATTAAGTTCCAATAAAATATTTTAATAAAATAATACTAATTTAAGAAAAGAAAATTAAGATCTACTAATAGAATATTTTAATAAAGTAATACTGTTTTAGCAAAATAAAAATGAAGATCTACTAATAAAATAAAGAACCCTATTTTAGCAAAATAAAATTAAGATCTACCAATAAAATATTTTAATAAAATAATACTATTTTAACAAAAGAAAATGAAATTCTACTAATAAAATAATACTATTTAAGCAAAATAAAAAGTTTTACTAGTAAAATATTTTAATAAGGTAATACTGTTTTAGCAAAATAAAATGAAGATCTACTAATATGATAAAGAATACTATTTTAGCAAAATAAAAAATGTTAAGTTCTAGTAATACATTCTTTTAACAAAATAAAAGTAAAGTTCTAGTAGCATTAAATATTTTAATGAAATAAATAACATTTTGGCAAAATAAAAATTGAGTTCTAGGAATATTTCATATTTTAACAAACTAAGAATAGTTTCCAGTAATAGTCCAATCTTTTGGCCATATGAAACTAAACTAAAACAAGGGGCAGTGGCAAGCGAGTTAGATTTGGAACCAAGAAATGAGCCTCAGCTATTTTCTAGCAGTGGAACCTTGGACAAATCATTGACCCTGACTGGTTCACAGTTTCATCATCTGTACAATGAAAACATTGGATTGAATGATGCCTAAGGTCTCCTCAAACTCTAAAAATAATGTCAGGAACACTGACTAATCCATTTAGAATGAAGAAAGAAAGA
>NW_025344667.1:0-7665 GCF_016433145.1 Gracilinanus agilis
GACCATCAAGAAGATAAGGGGCAAGAGCATGCAACCTTGTTTCACTCTGGTCTTCACTGTGAAGGGAGCTGTCAGTTTCCCATTGTGAATGACCTGGCAGGTGAAGTCTTTGTATAACCGCTGAATGATTTTGATGAGCTTCAGGGGAATCCCGTAGTGCTGCATCAATATCCAGATGATGTTCCTGTCCACACTGTCAAATGCCTTCTCGAAATCCACGAAAGTCATATAGAGGGGAGACTGCCACTCGATGGACTGTTCGATGATGATCGTAAGGTAACGCTGTGGTCTGTGCATGATCTGTGCTGGCGAAACCCTCCTTGTTCTATTCTCAGTTTCTTGTCTAAGGCCTCCTTCAGTCTTTCTAGGATTACTCTGGTCAGGATTTTGCTGGGAGCGGATAGAAGCATGATTCCTCGCCAGTTGCTCCATTGGGATAGGTCACCTTTCTTGGGTAGCTTCACTAGGTAGCCTAGTTTCCAGTCTGTCAGGACTTGTTCCTGTTCCCAGATCTTCTGTAGGAGGGGCTGTAGCATCTCCGCTGACATTTCTGGGTCTGCCTTGAGTGCTTCAGGGGGGATGCTGTCTGGATCTGCAGCCTTGCCGTTTTTCATGGTCTTGATGGCTTTGATGATCTCAACTTTGGTAGGTGGGCCCGTGTTCACCTGGAGCAGTTCTATGGCTGGCAGTATGCCTGGAACCGTTGGTGGAGGTGGTTGGTTCAGGATCTCCTCGGAATGTTCTGCCCAGCAGGCTTTCTGCCCTGCATCGCTTGTTATTGTCTTGCCAGTCTTATCCTTCACTGGCTTGCTAGGGTTGTAATTCTTTCCTGATAGAATTCTTGTTATTTCATATAGCCTCTTCATGTTCCCCTGCCCAGCTGCTGTTTCTGCTCCTTCGGTCATATCGTAAATAAACTGCCTCTTGTCATATCTTGCGCTCTTCTTGACCTGATGGTTAATTTCCCAGTACTGTGTTCGAAGTTCTTCTTTCTCCTGTTGATCTTGGCACTGGCTGATCTTCTGTTTCAAATCTCTTCTCTGTTGTATCTTGGCCCATGTCTCCTGTGTTAACCATTCCTTGCGCTTTCTCTCTCTCTTTCTCAGGACTTCTGCCCAGGTGGTCTTCCAGGTCTGTTGGAGTTTGGTCCAGTGGTCTTCGACTTTGGTAGGTGGGCCCGTGTTCACCTGGAGCAGTTCGATGGCTGGCAGTATGCCTGGAACCGTTGAGTCCTGTCAAGGCCGCAAACCTGTTCTTGATTTCGCGATTGAATGCTTCTTTCTTCTCTCTGGTCTTTAGATCTTGCACGTTGAACTTGTGGTGTAATCTGCCTGAAAGGTCATTGAATGATTTCAACTTGGTTCTAAAAGTTGCCACCAGGAGTTGGTGGTCCAAGGCCACATCTGCACCACGTCTTGCTCTAACATCTAGAAGGCTTCTTCTCCACTTGCGGGAAACTGTGATGTGATCTATCTGATTTTCCATCCTTCCATCAGACAAAGTCCAGGTTGACTTATGAATTTTCTTGTGTGGGAATATAGTACCCCCAATAGCAAGAACTTTGAAGGCACAGAAATCCGTAAAGAGCTCTCCATTTTCGTTACAGGTGCCAACTCCATGCCTTCCCATGATGAGTTCCTTTCCTGTGTTATCTTCTCCTCCAAGGACAGTCCCAAGCCCGGCTGAAAAAGGAGGAGGGTTGGGCGCGGGGCTAGCAACCCCAACCCGTAAAAATCTCACTTGCTACAGAAACTGCAACCTCATTAAACCAACAAAACCGACGATCGCCTAGTCTGGAAGATTGCTCTCCAACAGAGTCCATGACAAGTGCTGGTGAAAGCCTCTGGGAAGCCAGTTCGCCGACAAACGACTGATTAGGGAAATGAAAATTAAAACAACTCTTACCACCTCACACCCACAAGAATGACTAATATGACAAAAAAAGAAAAGTATAAATATTGGAGATGTGGAAAAATTGAGACACTAATATACTGATGGTAGACCTGAGAACTGATAAAAACCATTCTGGAGAGCAATCTACAATCATACCCAAAGGACCATCAAACTGTACATACTCTTTGGTCCAGCAATATCACTACTAGATCTGCATACCAAAGAGATTAAATATAAAGGGCAACGAACATACCTGCACAAAGATATTCACAGCAGCTCTTTTTGTAGTAGCAAAGAACTGGAAACTGAATAGGTATCCATCAATTGGGGAATGGCTGAACAAGTTGTGGTATATAATTGTAATGGAATACTATTGTGTCATAACAAGTGACAAAGAAATTACAAACAAAATGATCATGAGAAATAGATGGAAAGACTTATATGAAGTGATACAACGTGATCAGAACCAGGAGATTTGTGAACACAATAACAACAATAGTATGTGATGGTTAACTGTGAATGACTATTATAAACAAGACAAGGATCTCCAAAAACTCCAAGGGACTCATGATTAAAATGGATATCCACTTCCGTAGAAATAACAGATGAATTGGAATGCAGATTGAAACATAGTATTCTTTACTTTATTTCTTCCATAAACTTTTCTATAGTGTAAGTATATGTTTCTTTTTCACAACATGAGGAACACAGACATATATATTATGTGATAATATGCATGAATTATATATCATATTACCTGAATTCTCAGTAAGGTGGGAGGGGAGGATAAAATATGGATGCTAAATCTCAGAAAACAAATATTAAAAATTGTATTGATGTGTAATCAGGAAAAAAACACAAAGTCAAAGAAAAAAGAAATGAGAGAAGAGGTATGAGAAAAAAATTTTTAAGTCCTGGATTTATAATCAGTAATGCTTAGGTTTTAATTATTCTAATGAAATTTATTATCCACATAACCATAGGCAAATCACCAAACATTTATGTGTCTATTTCCTTTTCTGTAAAATGGGAATAATGATACTTGTAGTAGAGTATCTACTTCACAGAGTTTTTATAAAACTCAACTGAGTTTATTTATTAAAGTATTTTGAAAACTTTAAATATCTATATTGCTATGAACTATTATTAAATAAAAATGAATTTTATATGCTGCTCTTAATAACAATGTGGCTATAGGCAAATTCTTTAATCTCTTTGACCACCAAAATGACCTACTAATATTATTTGATAAATTCTATATAAGTTGTGATCTTCATCAACAGAGAGAATTCATATGCCAGCAAGTGATAAATGCTTCATATAGTCACATGTAAATAACAGCATCTTAGCTCTATTGCTTTATATCTTTAAGTAATTCAACACACTGTAGAGAAATATATGTAGATAGATAAAATATATACTCTTCTTACCTTAAAAATGAAATCATAAAAAAATCATAGAACACAGGCTAAATCCATTTTCTTGAACACAATCTTTCACCAAAT
The DNA here is from genome assembly GCF_016433145.1 of Gracilinanus agilis. Lineage (NCBI taxonomy): Eukaryota > Metazoa > Chordata > Mammalia > Didelphimorphia > Didelphidae > Gracilinanus > Gracilinanus agilis. Next base: position 3,399 of record NW_025344667.1, read on the forward strand.
ATAATGCAAATTTTGGTTTTCCCACATTTTTTCTTAATCTTGTTAACATATCACCCATATCTACCTAATTGCCTCAATGTAAAATGTTTTCTTCTCCTAACAGTGTAATATCTGTTAGCCTTTAGGAAGGTTCTTTACTTATGCTTAAATTTTTTTTCTTTGAAATATATTCAGGAAACCCTAAATTGTGCCATTTTCCCACAGCTCCAAGGCAGGCATTTGTACAAGCTATCAAAAGCTTAAAGAAGCTTATCTGTCTTCCTAGGACCAATCTTATCAAAACATATAACTTTACTGTTATATCTATAAAAGATAGAATATAGAAGAATTTGGTTCAGTTGAAATGAAATAATTTTCCCATGACATATTGACTACCTAAATGTAATAATACATTAATCTATTTGTGATTATATTGAAACTATTGGCAACCAGTCTCCTCTAACCAATTTGTTCACCACTAGAAGAGCTAACTTCCAGAAGAACTTTACTTTTCAAAGCCACTTTTCTGAATATTCACTGACAATTTATTTTTCCTATGGTCCAGAGGGAGGATAATGACATGAACTCAGAAAACCCAGATAATTTCTGAACATTGTTAAACTAGACTTTCTCAATCATTTCCAATGGGGTAATAATGCTAGCATGTACTGAGGACAATAAAATTATAACTTTATTTCAAATTATCTAGTCATCTAGCAGTAACAAATAACATGAATCCTTTCAAGAAAGAGCTATCTACCAACATATTTGTGGCTAGTGTATTTGTCAGAAACCATAATACAACTTGAAAAAATTATATAAACAACTAATCAACTTGGAAAAGTATGTATCTACAAGTCAACAGGTAATATTGATTATTTACTATGTGTCCACTGATGTCCTATGGACTGTGAAAGATAATGTTAAAAACACACAAATGATGAAACTCTTCTATGTATACAACATGCATGTGCCTTCTCTGAAACTTATAGTTTAAAGAGTATTTTAAGAATGTCTGTATACACATAATATCATATGAAATATTTATAAAAATATATTTATATAATGCTTATGTATCATTATGTATTTATAGGAATACATACATAAATACATATGTTATATATGCATATATGTGTACATTAGCAAGATCTGAAATCAAATCTTAATCCAAACACTTAATAGCTATGTGGCCCTGGTCAAGTCACTTAACTTCTGTTTGCCTCAATTTGATCAACTGAAATGGGGATGATGCTAGAACATGCCTCCCAATTTATATGAGACTGAAATGTGATAAAAATTTTTAAAAAGCACTTTACACCATGACTAGCACATAGTATGCACTATATAAATGTTAGCATATAGAAACATTCTATTTGTGTTTATAAATTCCCATGGCCATATATACACATGCTTGCATTTTATATATATATATATGTGTGTGTGTGTGTGTGTGTGTGTGTGTGTGTGTGTGTGTGTGTATATGATTGATATATGGATGGATGGATAGACAGACAGATAGATAGATAGATAGATAGAAAGATAGATAGAAAGATAAAGACAGATAGAAAGATAAAGACAGAGAGACAGACATCCTCACTCAGGAGTAAACAAAATCATGGGAAAGTGAAACTCTAAATGCAAAATAAAATGTTTATAAAGCACTTTAAGGTTTACAAAGACCTATATGAAATAAGCAACCCAAGTGTTGTTATCATTATTTTACAGATGAATAAACTAAGGATTAGAGATTAAATGACTTATTTATGAATACACAGTTTTTAAATCCAGAATTCTAAGCCAGGGCTCCTGAAATTTCCAATTTTACTTTCGTATATCTTGCTCTCTGGAATTAATATTCTGCTCTGATAAGATAGAATTAGTAAAATTCAAGACCCAAATGGATAAGCAAGTTAAGTTCCAATGGGGGAAGAAATACTAACATTTATTTTCCCTAAAGCAAATCCCTTGTTTCTTTTCATTTCTGACATTCATTTTCCTATGTTGATGCTCCTCATATCTGAAGATCATCAATCATATTAATGGTGTCTTATAAATATGCAAATACAAAGATAGGCTCAGTGGAAGCAAAGTAGTAAATCTGGACTGTAAGCTCAAGAATCTGCCTAACACAAAACATAGGCTTTGGAGCACAGTGCTAAGGGCACAATCAGCTACAACAGCAGCAGAGGCTCAGTGGTGGATCAGTTCCAATCAGTTGCAGTCCCTATCAGTGGTGGGCTGTCAACAAAGCATAAAGTGTGCACATAATGAAGAAGCTAATGCACTGAGCTTTGAGAGTGATAGAACTATTAGGGCTGACACGCAGTACTTGGTAGCATTTCTCCTTGTAGTCATCAAGAAGCCCATAGGTTACTCTAAGAATAATTATGGTTCATTTCATGAGAATTGCCTTGTATTACCAGAATTTAATGATCAGAAGTCGGATAGCTAGAGCTATATTCAGTTTTTATTTATTGACTATATTCAATGAAATTAGGCTTGTTTTAGGTGCCACAAAAGGCGGTATGACCTTTAGTTAATGTTTACATTCGCAATATTTACTTCATATAATACATATTCCAGAAGATATGATCTCTCCTGACTTTGGAAAACAGAGTAGTCTTAATTTACTCATATAATGCTATTGTTTAAACTATATAGCAAATTAAATAACTTGTACATTAAATTTATCTACATATATATGTATACGTACATATACATACATACCTAAACCCACATATATATATATATACATACATACCTATATACCTACATATATATATATGTACATATATATATATATATTTCCCCCTTCTGGTGCTTTTCTGTTTTATTTGGGAAACCAATTTAAACGAATTTAAAAATCTGTCATGTGACTGATGGCTTCAGTAAATTTGGAAAAAAAATTCTATAGTTTACCTCTCAGTTATTATGCTTGCAGTAAGGAAATAACTGGAAAAGATAGCTAAAGGATCCAAGGTAAAGTGACTTTTAATAAGAAATTTTATTAAAAGATTATGATACTGTTATTTCATCATCATGGATATTTCTTCCACTAATGCAGTTGGCACCTCAGTAGATGGTTTTCATGAATTATCATAGTTGAAAAAATCATTATCTGTTAGACAGCCTTTTAGTGATTATTACTAGTTGGTTCTTGGACAAAAGACATGTAATTGATTCTAAGACTGGAGTGGAAATAAAAGAATAAAAATAAATTTTTGTTTGAAAATTTTGTCAGAAACAATTTGTTTTTTCATCTGAAAAAAATGAAAACAAAGCTTCAGAGAAGTGGTTTCACTGGAGAGTTGAAGCTGGACTTTTGAAGGTAAATAGATAGAATGTCTAGTTCAGGATTTATCTCTTTTCTTTAAAAATTCCTATAGAAAATGAAGATAAAGTCTTCCACTACATTCCCAAAAGAGAAATTTGGGAAAATATGTGTACCATCATTCTCTGGACATCATTCTAACCCCTGCCTCCCTCTACAACCAAATACTCATCCATCTCCATCATCTGATTTCTCCTACTTGTTGCCATTAGGAACATATCTTGTAAGTTAATTCATATTGAAAAAGAGGCATTTTCTTACTCCTTCTAATGTCATTCCCATTTTAGCTTGGGAGCAATGCTTTACATGATGAAATAAATTTCTAAATGTTGAAATATCACACATCAGAACCAAACTGGCGATTCTTTTGATTCGTTTATTTTTTTTTTGATTATTCATGAAGGCAGCATTTATTCTGCCTTAGTACTTTGTGTGAAATGGAATTCAGCAGAATAAAATGAGGGGAAAGGATTGTTAATTGAAATGGGTTACTATTAGCTCTTTCTTCTTCCCATGTTTTACCTCCCCCGGATGTAGTTGTCATCCTGGGAGTGCAGAGGAACCGAAAGTGTTTTCCATTTAAACTTTTGGTATAATTTTATTTACTCTTTGTACAGTTATAATAAAACTATGCCAAAGTGAATATCCATATATATATCCATATATACATACATATGTATGTACATATACATATATACACACTTTGATGTAGTTTTATTTACACACTTTCTGTGTGTGTAAGTATATATCATTAATTGAGAAATTTGGTTGTAATTCATTCCAAATTCTATCAGCTTTGGGAATACTAACAAAAATATCAGAGAATTTTGATGCCTCTTACAAATACAGATGTCTGAAACTTTCCCTGTACCCATGAACTGCCTCTCAGCTATTGTATCACCTGTCAGCACATTCATAATTGACTAATGACATATATATGTATATATATATACATAT
>NW_025344668.1:0-1955 GCF_016433145.1 Gracilinanus agilis
GGTGTTTCTCTTTCTACTTCTTGCTGCTCTAGTGTGTTGGAAATGTATAGAAATGCTGATGATTTATGTGCATTTATTTTGTATCCTGCAACTTTGCTAAAGTTGTAGATTATTTCTAAAAGCTTCTTAGTTGATTCTCTAGGATTTTTTAAGTAGACCATTATATCATCTGCAAAGAGTGATAGCTTAGTCTCCTCCTTGCCTATTTTGATACCTTCAATTTCTTTTTCTTCTCTAATTGCAACTGCTAGTGTTTCTAGTACTATTTTGAATAATAGAGGTGATAATGGGTATCCTTGTTTCACTCCTGATCATATTTGAAAGGCTTCTAATTCATCCCCATTGCATATAATGCTCGTTGATGGTTTTAGGTATATACTGTTTGTTATTTTTAGGAAAGGTCCTTCTATTCCTATACTTTCCAGTGTTTTCAATAAGAATGGATGCTGTATTTTGTCAAAGACTTTTTCAGCATCTATTGAGATGATCATGTGATTTTTGTTTGTTAGACTGTTGATATGGTCAATTATGTGGATGGTTTTCCTAATGTTGAACCAACCTTGCATTCCAGGTATAAATCCCACCTGATCATGGTGGATGATCTTCTTAATTACTTGCTGGAGTCTCTTTGCTAGTATTCTACTTAAGATTTTTGCATCTATGTTCATTAGGGAGATTGGTCTGTAGTTTTCTTTCTTTGTTTTTGATCTCCCTGGCTTTGGCATCAGTACCATATTTGTGTCATAAAAGGAATTTGGTAGGACTCCTTCTTTGCTTATCATATCAAATAATTTGTATAGTATTGGGGTTAGTTGCTCTTTGAATGTCTGATAGAATTCACTTGTGAATCCATCAGGCCCTGGTGATTTTTTTCTTGGGGAGTTCTTTGATGGCTTGTTCAATTTCTTTTTCTGATATGGGATTATTTAGGTATTCTATTTCTTCTGCTGCTGTTAATCTAGGCAGTGTATATTTTTGTAAATATTCATCCATATCTCCTAAATTGTTGTATTTATTGCCATATAATTGGGCAATATAGTTTTTAATGATTGCCTTAATTTCCTCTTCATTAGAGGTGAGGTCTCCCTTTTCATCTTTGATACTTTCAATTTGGTTTTCTTCTTTCCTTTTTTTTATTAGATTGACTAGTACTTTGTCTATTTTATCTGTTTTTTCAAAGTACTAGCTTCTAGTCTTATTTATTAATTCAATAGTTCTTTTACTTTTGATTTTTTTAATTTCTCCCTTGATTTTTAGTATTTCTAATTTAGTTTTCATCTGGGGATTTTTAATTTGCTCGCTTTCTAATTTTTTGAGTTGCATGCCCAATTCATTAATCTCTGCCCTCTTTAATTTATTAATATATGCACTCAATGATATAAATTCCCCCCTGAGAACTGCCTTGACCGCATCCCACAGAGTTTGGTAGGATGTCTCATCATTGTCATTTTCTTCAATGAAATTATTGATTGTTTCTATGATTCCTTCTTTGACAAATTGGTTTTGGAGAATCATATTATTTAATTTCCAATTAGTTTTTGATTTTCCTGTCCAGGTGCCCTTACTAATTATTATTTTTATTGCATTATGATCTGAGAAGGTTACATTTATTATTTCTGCTCTTTTACATTTGTTTGCAATGTTTCTATGCCCTATAACATGGTCAATCTTTGTGAATGTGCCATGTGCAGTTGAAAAGAAGGTGTATTCCTTTTTGTCCCTATTTATTTTTCTCCACATATCAATTAAATCTAATTTTTCTAGGACTTCATTCACCTCTCTTATCTCTTTCTTTTTTATTTTTCGGTTTCATTTATCTAGATCTGAAAGAGGAATATTTAGATCTCCCACTAGTATGGTTTTACTATCTATTTCCTTCTTGAGCTCTGCCAGTTTCTCCTTTATGAATTTGGATGCTATGCCACTTGGTGCATACATATTGAGCAGTGTTATTT
>NW_025344669.1:0-3639 GCF_016433145.1 Gracilinanus agilis
TTAAAAATGATTATTAATAAATGCTAAAAAATAAATTAAAAAAAAAAGGTTATAAATATAAAAAAAAAAAACTATATGGTACTGAGAGGCGGGGTTAAGATGGTGGCAGAGTAAAAAATAACTGCTGGACCTCTCCTAACCCACGCATATATGACTCCTCATGAAGACATAAAAACAAATCCAGAGGAAAGAAGGGACCCCACAACAGTGTGCAGCATCGAAGGTACATGGAATCTGGGCATTTCCATGCTATAAAGGGGTGAAACAGCTCTCACAAAAACACAAGCAGAGCAACCCCCTCCCCACACCCCATATCACCTACAACTCCAAAGCCAGTGCACAAGTCAGAGCAAGTTTGGGGCACCCATTAAGTCATTGGCAGCTCACCAGGGCTTGTTCCTGAGAGCAGCAAGACTTAAGACCCCCCAAGAGGCTGAAGAACTCACGGACTCTGAACACAGACCCTGAGCCCAGGCGCAGGCAAAGGGGCTGACACAGGTGAGGGCTAAGGCGCAGACTAAGGTGCGGACAAAGGGGCTGATTCTGAGTGCAGGGGCGGACCTTGAGTGGGGACCCAGTGCAGAGAGGTGCATGCTGTAGAAGCAGCTCCCTGAGACTGTTAAAGGACATTCAGGTAGAAGAACGAGCAAGGAGACCACCAGGAGGCTTGTCCCAGGACAACTAGACCTGAGATTTCAGGAGTCTAAAGAGCGCAGACAGATCCTGGGCGCGAGCATAAAGCCGAGAGGGAACTCAGCTTACAATGGCAAGCCAGAATCATCAGGAAAACCAGAAGAGAAAGATGAAGAAGAAAAAACCTTTAACACTTGACAACTTTTACACAGAAAAAATCCAGACAACAGAGGAAACAGTAGAGGAGAACAAACAATCAAAACCTTCCCAAAACAATGAAAATGGGTCACAAGGTCTTGAAGAGTTCAGATCTGAGATCATGAGAAAGATGGAAGAGATCTGGCAAGAAAATAACAGTTTAAAAGGCAGAATTTCACAATTTGAAAGTGAAGCAAGTAAATCAAAGACCAGAAATGACCAGATTGAAAAGGAAAACCAAAAGATTGTAGCCGAAAACCAGTCTCTAAAGGCTAGAATTGGGCAATTAGAAAAAGATGTCCCCAAATCAAAAGAATTAATAAGCAAATTGGAGACCAAAATCAAACAGCTGGAAAACAGGTCAGACCAAACTGAAAAGGAAAATCAAAAGCTTATATCAGAAAACCAGTCTCTAAAGACAAGAATTGGGCAAGTAGAAGCCAATGATCTCACAAGACAGAAAGAGAAAATGAAACAAAGTCAAAAGACTGATAAAATAGAAGGAAACATGAAATATCTCAATGAGAAACTCACAGATCAAGAAAACAGGTCTAGAAGAGACAATCTGAAAATCATTGGTCTTCCTGAAAAAGCAGAAATTAATAGAAATTTGGACTCCATACTAAAAGAAATTATTCAGCAAAATTGCCCTGAAGTTCTACAACAAGAGGGCAATATAGACACTGAAAGGATTGTGTAGATTGCCCTTTACACTAAACCCTGAAAAGACAACGCCCAGAAATATCATAGCCAAATTCAAGAGCTTCCAACTAAAAGAAAAAATTTTACAAGAAGCCAGAAAGAGACAATTCAGATATCAAGGAGCACCAATCAGGATCAAATAGGATCTGGCAGCCTCCACACTAAAAGACTGCAAGGCTTGGAATATGATATTCAGAAAGGCAAGAGAACTGGCTTTACAACCAAGGATCACGTACCCATCAAAACTGACTATATTCTTCCAGGGGAAAGTTTGGGCATTCAACAAGATAGAAAATTTCCAAGCATTTGCACAGAAAAGACCAGGATTAAATGGAAAATCAAGAAAAACATGAAAAGGTAAATAAGAAACAGAAGGGAAAGGAAGAAAACTCATATTTTTTTTAAATTTGCCTCTTTAAGGGCTTCAATAAGATCTAATTATTGGAACTCCTATGTGGAGAAATATTATGTATAATTCTCTGTAGTGAACTCTGTTCACCATTATAGCATTCACTATTATAATAATTAGAAGAATTATTCATAGGGAGAGGTTGGAATACTAAATGGTCTAAGATGATATGGGCGGGAGGGAAAGAGGGGAATGAATAGTGGAGGACACCAAAAGAATCTTGAAGGAATAAGAAAAATAGGATATTCTATTACACACAAAGAGGGTATGGGAAGGGGAAGGGATGAATATTATTATAAGAAGGAGAGGAAGACAGCATTAAGAGGTAATATTTAAACTTTACTATAAGTGTAATTAACCCTGAGAGGGAAGACTAGCTATATCCATTGGGATATAAAACTCTATCTAACCCTACTGAGAAAGTCAGAAGTGATAAACCAAGGGGAGCAGGGTAGTGGGGAGGTCAAAAAAGGGAGGGGAGAAGAAGGGGGAGGGAATTCATCAGGCCTGAAAAATAAAAAGAGGGGAATAACAAGGGAGGGGATGGAAAGGGTAATAAATCAAGGGAGGGGACAAGGGTTACTGGCTTAAAGCAAACCACTGGTTTAAAAGGAAATAGTGTAAGAAGAAGGGATAGAATTAGGGGAGGACACCAAAATGTTGGCAAATACACAACTGATAATTATAACTCTGAATGTGAATGGGATGAACTCGCACATTAAAGAGAAGCAAATAGCAGAGTGGATTAGAAACCAAAATCCTACCACATGTTGTCTACAAGAAACACATATGAGGCGGGTGGACATATACAAGTTTAAAATAAAGGGCTTCAGCAAAATCTTTTGGGCTTCAAATGAGAAAAAAAAGGCGGGTGTGGCAATCATGATTTCTGATAAAGCCAAATATAAAAATAGATATGATTAAAAAAGACTGGGAAGGTAATTACATCCTGAAAAAAGACAATATAGACAATGAGGAAATAACGTTGCTCAATATGTATGCACCAAATGGCATAGCATCCAAATTTGTAAAGGAGAAACTGGTAGAGCTCTGGAAGGAAACAGATAGTAAAACCATACTAGTGGGAGATCTAAATATTACTCTTTCACATCTAGATAAATCAAACAAAAAAATAAATAAGAAAGAGGTAAGAGAGGTGAATGAAGCCCTAGAAATATTAGATTTAATAGATATGTGGAGAAAAATAAATAAGGACAAAAAGGAATACACCTTCTTTTCAGCTGCACATGGTACATTCACCAAGATTGACCTTCTTTTCAGCTTCATATGGTACATTCACAAAGATTGTAATAGGGCATAGAAACATTGCAAATAAATGCAAAAGAGCAGAAATAATAAATGTAATCTTCTCAGGTCATAATGCAATGAAAATAATAATTAGTAAGGGTACCTGGATAGGCAAATCAAAAACTAATTGGAAATTAAATAATATGATTCTCCAAAACCAGCTAGCCAAAGAAGAAATCAGAGAAACAATAAACAATTTCATTGAAGAGAATGACAGTGATGAGACAGCCTACCAATCTCTATGGGATGCAGCCAAGGCAGTACTCAGGGGGAAATTTATATCCTTGAGTGCATATATTAACAAATTAGGGAGGGCAGAGATTAATGAATTGGGCATGCAAGTTAAAAAATTAGGAAGGGAGCAAATTAAAAATCCCCAGATGAAAACT